>NW_028279128.1:0-184153 GCF_059751315.1 Micrasema longulum
GTAATCGAGCAACTACTACTGTTAAAAAAGAGGCAAAAAATAGAGCGGTTAGTGGGTATTAAAAGGGTACTCTCGTTACTAAAACGAAGAGTTAACCCATGCTGTGATAGAGGTTGGAAGAGCTGTCTCAGATAAACAGGCGAAGTGGGATTATTTAAAATATTGTGAAGAAGTGATGGCATGTGAATATTTCTCCTATGCCTGATACTGAGCCGGTGTAGTTGCGTGCGATATTCGGTTATGGGGTCGAATTTGCGAAGATAAAAGATAAAACGTATACAAATATTCTGCAATCGTTCAAACTTATCAAGCAATTCAGAATTAGCATTATACTATACTTAAGAAATATTATTTAGGCATTTTATAATTGCAAGGAGTTCTAAGTTCGGTGTTTCTTTTTTATTGTATTATTGTTATTACAGAATATACCTAGGTACTTCGTTAAAATGATTTTCCAAATGTTATTGGGGTTGTTTAGTGCCATCGCGTTTTTTGAAGATACTTTTATTTTTACATGTGACGTCGCCGTTCGTGAAATAGAATCAGAAACTTGAATGAGTGTTTTCGACTCCTTGGCGCATTCCCTACCGTGTTTGAGGTCCTGTGTTCGATTCCTGGCAGGGTCGTCATGAAATATTAATTAAAAGGCTGAAATATACAAACATAATACCAGACAACAACACTATTGTATTTTTTAAAAAGCAAAGACAAACGCACAACAGTTCAAAATACTACGCAATAGACTTTACAACGAACAATACAACTGTTTACCCTAATACTAAAAAAATTACATTGAAAATAAATTTAAAACCAACCTAAAAAACACATGATACACTTGCCTAGACTAGACCTTATAATCTTTATTTTATATATATAATTCTTCTGTGCGTGTGATGTCACTGAACTCCCCCTAAACGGCTTAACCGATTTACGTGAGGTTTTCAGCGAAATTTAGATCTTTGCGCTGCACGTGAATCTATAAAAAAAAATAAAAGCATAAATCTTTTTTTCATCAACCTACCAGGGTTGCATTCGACGAGAATGCGTATACAAAAACAATAGAAGGATGAAGTTTTTTTTGTATTTAAAAAAAGTTAGTTTTTGAATGTTTACAAACAACATTCGCTTTTTATGGATCCCAATCGGATTCTTTCCTTACATTCCTGATAATTTCTTCACTCTCTTTTTACTGGATTTTTGGTAATACTAAAATAATATTAACTGACATTCGATACATTTTTGAAAATCGCATTCATGAAGAAAGTGCACCCCTGTTGGTGAGAAGAGCTGAGTTTGACATTTGCAAAAAGGAATTCTATATTTTAAAATTAATTATTTTTATTTTTGGAATTCAATCATAAACAAGTACCTAGGTACCTGCTTATCAATGAAAAGTCTTTTTCCAAGGTAATAGCAAGCAATCGTTCTGGAAGGACAACGTCTGTCGGGTCTGCTAGTTTATTATATAACCCAAAAACGGTTTTTCGAAAATTGTAAGTAAAATAATATTTTTTTAAATAGGTGGTTTTACAATGCAATATTTTACGGTCCCCAGACTGGCATCAGAAGGTAAAGTACTATATGCACCATCGGGTATGATTATGCGGTATGATAATATTTATAAAATCAATGTAGTACGTTCGATTTTCTTGTACAAAAAAAGGAAAAAAATATATAAAAAAACGTTGCAAGTTACCAAACATATAACGAACATCGAGTCGAATATTTTATTGATTTTATCGGAGTATAACGTAATTTTATCGGAATATTAAATTTATCGAATGAAACTAACAACAATATTTTTAGTTCGTCCAATTTTTTGTAGACTAGGACTGGATTCGACTCCCTGGGGAGCTGTTAATATTGACATATTACAACAGAGATGAAGAACATCTACTTGTCGAATCCAGCTCTTGTCTACAAAAAAATGTTTTTAAATCCACCTGGTCCATGAAAAAATATAGAAATTAAAAAAATAATAATCGTAGGTGAAATAATTCAATTTAGGGTATAAGAAGCAAACTTAGAAACCTCCATTGAAGGAGTCACTGAGATATTTGCGAAAAACTTTGCAAAAAGTATTGTGAGATTTCTAAATATGCTTCACCAACCCAATGGAGAATGCTAAGTTTGCGGTGACAACTAGTATAATTGAAATCTGTTTTTGCAAGATTTAGAGGTGGTTTTGAACTACGCTATTATTTAGGTGGGTAGGTGTTTATGTATAGTTTATTTCGGCATCAATAACTAATTTTTCGTTTTTGGTGGAGATTTTAAAGTTTGCTTCTAATACCCTCAATAAGATTAATCTCACCGCATTAATAAAGGTTTTAGCTTCACAAACATCAACAGAAGAAAGAATTTAAGGAATATAGATGTTCAAACATGGGCAGAATTGCGAATGTTACACAGTGTGTAATGTGGCCACATAAACCAGCCAATGACAGGTCATTAACCCTGTAGATGCCTAGACTTCTATATTACTTTCTCCACAATGATATCTCTGTTGTAAGATGTAAATAAAACGAAACTTGACAGATTAAGGTTAATTCTCCAAGAATCTTTACTTTACCAAGGCAGTTTACCCTATGCACAATCTGCTGCAGTTAACGATTTGATGACGATTATGATTTTATTTATTAATGATGACGATATTGGATTTTGAATTCATAATGTGTCCAGGCAGATGAAGAATATAGTTCTGTGTGAAAAAGAACCAAAGACCAGGATTAGCGTTTTCGACTCGACGGTTACTCTCTGGTTAAAATCCTGAAAAAGTTCGAGTTCGAGTTCGAGTGCGGATAAGCTGGCCTCAAAGTGTAATGGTTGGCGTATTAATCTACCATTCTTAAGGTCCCGTGTTCGATTCCTGACAGAGGCGATGTGAAATATTTGTTTTGATGATTGTTTAACTCTGCAATATTTCACAGTTCCTGGGCCCCGATTACAATGGGATTTAAAGAGTAATCTTCAACCATCTATAAAATAAATGTAATACAATTTGAAGTATCTTTGTCGGTAACGTGTAAATGAACATATTTAAAATAAAAAATCCTGAAAATAGGCACATTTTCGTATGGTAAAATATATTTTACTTTATAGACAATTGAAGATAACTCGAAGATAATGAAATTTCCTAATGTAATCGGTGCCCTGGGCCAAAGTGTAAGACAGATCACCTTATATTCCATGTAATCAAAATGATCTAGATATGCCACGATTGGAGTACCCATGCGGTTCGCTACGCACTGGTCCGCTGGGTGAAGATATGGAAATTATAACAATTTTTAATGTTTAGAAGTTTCAACACATTTCATGTACACATTTTGGTGAACTTTCGCAGATAATATAATATAAGTACAATAGAACTCCAACTATCCGAATCAATTGTGACCGGATCCCATTCGTATAAATAAAAATTCGGATAATTGTTTTTTTTTTCCGAAAAAGGAGTCTATTTTAATTAATTAATGTATGTACATTGAAAATAAAAATGTATGATTGAAAATTAAAATTGAGCTTTTAATTAATTAAATAAAATGGCAACACTTTTACATGTTGAGCGTAGTTACAAGTGCTGTACATTAGTACAGTATGTACGTACCGTACTGTAAATAAAAGTCATTGCTTGCTTTACGTTTCCGTCTTCCTTTTTTTTTTAATTATGAAAGTTCTACTGTATTGCTATGCTTAGGAAAATATATTTTAAAACAAAATTTCGAGCAACACTATATTTCTCCGTGTGGTTGAGGGTTACTTCCCTGGGCTCAGATTACAGGTGTTTGCATTTATCTTTAATTTTATCTACAAAGTAAAATTAAGTTTTCTGTATGAAAATCAGAATATGCATACAATCTTTTCTTCTAAACATGTTTAAATTTAGCGCGGTATAACGCTTTTTACGTACTAAATACGCGTTATAGCGCGCTGTAAATGCGTTTGGAATACCAGCCCTGGGCCGCGATTACAATCGGAAGATAACAGAGTTATCTTAATTTTTTGTATAAAATAAAATCGAATTTTCTGCACAAAAATTTTAATATTTTTTTGAAAATTAATAAATTAAATAAAAATGTTTGTTCATCCGAAACCTTTTATTTGATATTTTTCAAAAATACTTTTCCATGCCTTCCATTTTTATACTGAAAATTAGATTTTTCTTTACAGACAATTGAAGGTAACTCTGTTAACTTCCCACTGTAATCGGGGGTCTGGTACAGTATGTGCTTGCACAGTGCAGTACCTAACTCTGTGCTAATTTAAGCAACAATTGGCGTCTATCTACCATCTCACCCGCACCTCGTTGTATATTTTAAAACCGCGTTACGCGGTCCGATTAAGGACCCAAAAAACATTTATTTATTTGCACTTAAAATACACTCTTTATTTTACGCTAGTGTCGGTGAGCAATTCATTTTTATTTCAAAATTAATGTCAACATTGGTTTCTTCAGTTTGAACTTCACTGTATTTTTCAGTTCATGCTTTACCTCTTCGTTCTCATTCTCAAGGCACTCTCTCAATACCCATACACAATTCCTCTTTCTTCTCTAACTTATATAGTGTCCATGCGGCTCGACTGTGGAATCATCTCCCATCCACCATTAAAGATGTTACTACATTATCTCTGTTTAAATCACGTCTGAAGAAACATCTCCTTTCTCTTCCTTAATCTCTCCTTCTTTCCTTTTTCCTCTTTCCTCTTTTTTCCCTTTTCCCATTGGGTAATAGTTTTGATTTAAGGTAATTTAGAAACAAATACGTTTATTTCTATTTTTATATATTTTTAACTTTTTAATCTTTTTTTTCTTCTATTGAATATGTTCTGTAACTTGAATTATAAAAATAAAACTTTTATTTTATTGGTTGGTTGGAAGAAATTGCCATTTGGCAATAATCCCGCCAATGTACAAATAACATTATGTACAAAAAGTTAAATAAATAAATAAAATAAAAATTATCCAAAGTATTTAAAAATACATTAATTTCGTGTTATTTATGTAAAACATTATATTTTAACGGCAAATTTGATGCTTTGTGATTATTTTTAAATATTTTGCAGAAACTTGGTTGAATCGTTATTAAATCAGTCTTTAAATTTATATGCTACGAATTTGGTAGTGCAGTTAAAAACATAGTTTATTCAAATTCTCGTTCTACCTACAAAAAACATATTTCTTTTTAAATATTGATGTATATTTATTTATTTTATTTAAGAGTTAAGCAGTTTGTAAAACTGTTGTTATTAATAATTGTTACGTATTTAAACCTTGAATTTAGAATTCAGTGGGTCTAAATCCTACCCTTTGCAAATATTAAATAATCAAAAATGTAACATGTTGAAAGATACAAGGAATATTATTTCATAATATCCCTACATACTGCTCATTTTGTTACAAAAAATAAAAAACAAGGTAAACCCATTGAAATATTCTGATTTATTGTTGCAAACCATTAGAAAACCATTTTTAATCAAATCGCAACATCACAAAAATTTCGTTGGCAAAAATTGTGATTCAAAAATTCAAAGTTCAGTTAACATTAAGAAATATTGCATGGACTCAGAATACATAATGGATTCCTACAAATTGAACAAAATAATAACGTAACTCTAAAAATTAAAAAATATAAGACAGCATGTCAAAATATTTTTGAACGGTCAATCAGTTTATTTGAAAACGTGAAAATAATACATATTTCGTTTTGTTTCGGTATGCAAAATGATAACATAAATAATACCCGAAACGAATTTCAAAACTACAATATTAACTGATAAACTAATGTTAGTTGAAATTCGATATTTAAAAAAGTCAATTATTATGATGATTTGTATTGCAAATTGATATATGCCATCAGGTTGATTTATTGTTCAAAGACGAAACAAAAAAACAATAATACACATCCAACATTTTAATTATACGAGTACATCAGTGTTCAACATACATAAATATAAACTGCTAACAATTTGACAAATGTAATTGAGGGGAAAAAAAAATTCAAATGTAATTCAACAGAACAACGCGTCAAAGATAACACACAAAAATAATTACGTATTCAAATCTAGAAAGAATGTTAAGAAAATTTGCTTTCTCGACATAAACAAAATAACGTGAAATGTTAAAGGCGTTATTAAATCAAGCATTATGCTACTTATATGAAACGAGAGAAAAAAAATGATAGACGGGTTTAACATTGTAAAATGAGTTTTTAGAAGGAATAAAATAAGCGTAAATCTTTCGTGATTTAAATAAAAAATACACATTCGTTTTTAAAGTCTTACGAACAATTCTAATTGATATATTATTTATTGTGTATGCATTTATTCTAATTGATATTCCGAATGATAAAAAAAATGCAAAAATATTTGGAGTACATGCGCATAATCAATGGTGGCATTATTTGCGCTCCAGACGTAGCAGGTATGTGCATAACACAATACCATGGACGAAATCCGATATAATGTCGTTTAAATTGCGTTATTGTTATTTATAACTTTTAACCGAAGATTCATTACGTTAAGTAGCGCATGATCGTTGGTTGCTTAGCATATTTGACTGTATTTATGACTCTTTAAGCACCTACCGGTTTGTGATTTTTTTAAAACTTCTATTGTTTCTTTGTTTGCAATCAGGTTAATTTTTTTAAAATGGAATCACTTAATATACATACATACTCGTATAATCATATTCGCAGCTTAAAATTTGTAAGGTGACTTTCTTTTAACTTTGACTCCACAAAAATAATAATAAAAATATTGATTTATGTTTTGATTATGTTCAAATGTTTGTAAACAGGCTGGACTTTCTCCCTAGGGAATTCCATATTCCCTTCTTGAAAATGTTTTTCCTCCGTTGCAACAAATTTAGATCATAGTAATAATGGTTTATTAACAATATGGCAATATTATTGTATTATTTTATTTTTATTTTTTGTATCATTTATGTTTTTTTTTTTTTTAGTATTATTTAATAATATAAATGCTTCCACTTTCCTTTTTTGTAATATAATGTATCTTTACATAAGTAAATAAATAAATACTCCTATGCTGTCTTCCAAATGTTTCTACTTTCCTCAGGGAAAAATGTTCATACAATTAGTTTGATAAATATAATTTCAGTTAGCACTAAATGTGCACAATCTTTTTCGAAAATGATTAATAAGACTACAACTGAACTTTTTTGATTATATGCTGACAGAGAAAATAGTATTAAACTTGAATTATTTTTTTAGTAAACTCTTATTATAAATAGTTTGTTTTTTATTTTAAACTTGCATTTAATAAGTGTGTTTATTTCGTAATACCTAGTTCTAGTACCTAGTACCTACTGTAATTGGCAACATGTGAACTTTTAAAGACTTTTACCAAAAAAGATTCAAATTGAAACTACTTTCGCCAAAAAAATCCTTACCGAAAATTTGTGATTTAACGTAAAAACTGCGTACATCACCTAAACGCTTTCCATTTGCCGAAAAAAAATTTGGCCTTCATAAAGAAACTTTCCAGAGCCTGTATTTTGCATTGACTTATGTAATGGGTTATTAGTTATTACTCACATTCGATAATGGGTCCTGCTGTAATTACCTCTGGATCGGCGCTATACAAATAGAACCTGTTCGAGACAACGGTGCTAAGGTGACTGGAATTTGCATCTATTTTGGACTATTGCCGTCGTTAGCGGCCGCGTTCGACGAAATGCCAAGCGCGTACAATAAAAAGGAGCAGAAAGATCCGCCCGCAATGAGAAATAAGAGAAACGAGAAGTCCGCGCACAACTCCCGCAATAAGAAACGAACGAAAGAGCAAAAGCGACGCCGACGCCGACGCCGAACTTTGCGATAGACTCCAACGAACGAATACCACAATCCACAATACACGGGGGCGGGGTGTCAAACATACACATTAGACACTGTGGCGATAATCGAGAACGACAGTACCTACTATAATTATTTTATTTTATTTGAGTTATTCCAAAACATCTGATTTTCTTGTTACCTAATTTATTTTTGTATTTCAATTTTTTCCCAATCTGCATTATGCTTATATTGCTCACAAGGTTACGTCCGCAAGGCATGAGAGACGCACACATTATTACACGATACAAAAACAAGGGAGCTATAGGTGACTAATAATTATAGAGGTGTCTCCTTGCTGATCATCACGGGTAAAATCATTGCCAAAGTATTTCAAAGACGAGTTCAAAAATTAGCAAAAAGAACATACCTCGAATGTCAGTGTGATTTCAGGAAAGATTGGTCAACTACGCGTATGATATTTGCTCTTCGGTAACATCGCTAAAAGTGCCGTAAACAGCAATGACCGCTGTTTATTACCTTTGTTGTCTTAGAAAAGGTGGGATGTCTACCAAAACATGAAAAATATTACTTTCATTCCACGAATATTCGAAATGGATTGTTCATTTTGAGGGTAAAGGGTCAACCACCTTTAAAGTGGAATGCGGAGTAAGGCAAGGAAGCGTGCTGGCGTCCACTCTTTTGGTATTAATTTTTCGTTTCTGCTACATTCAGCATTTAAACATTATGAAACCGGGGTGTACCTCTACACCGAGTCAGATGGAAAGCAACATTGCAAGGCTAGAAGCCATCACAATGAGAAGGCAGATACTCATTAAACATTTACTGTTTGCGGACGATGCTGTCCTTGTTGCGCACTCCGTGGAAGATCCACAACTCTCGATGGATTGGTTTTCAACAGCGAGAAAAAAAAATTCAATGGAAATTAGCTTAAAGAAACCTGTTATTTTAAGACAAAATCAGAGGCCAGAAATTAAAATTGATCGTCAAATACTACAGATCTGTTCAAAGTTTTGTTGCCTCGATTCAACAACGTCTGTAGATTGTTCGTGGGACCGGAAGATCAACTATAAATAGGAAAAGCGGCTACCATATTTAGAAAACTCCAAGATAAAGTGTGGAAAAATGATGAACTTACAATATTTACCATAGTGCAAGTTTATCAAGGCCGTAAACTCAGCGCGCTTCTATACGGCGGAGAAATCTGGCCAACTTAAGGATAACAACAAATGAAAATCCACGCTTTTTGTTTACGATGATTGCGGCGTATGCGGAGGATGGCCGAATAACAAAAGACATTATGTATGGAGAACGTTGTTATGCTTAAAGATCCCACGGTGGTCAGCGATTCCGGCGACCATTGGAAAGATCTCGCCAAGGATCTGTGAAGAGGAAGTTCGATGTTTACTTTGTTTCAACATTATTAACTATGGACATTTTTCGTAAAAACACATATTTACAAAAAACATCGAAATATTTTAACATGGCGCCCTGGTGCAGTTGGATAGACGGCCAACTCTGAAACTAGCGTCGCGGGTTCGATTTCCGTCAGTTGCAAGAATAAAATCCTAGAAAGATTGTTTCTTCAATTGGTCTGGGTGTTGTGATGTATTTTTCACTACCTCTTTCCATATCCACTCTATTCCACCTTTTTTTTTTCGCGGGGAAATCCATCATGGACACCCAGTCTTTCTGACTGGGTAGTGCCGGACTCGTACCGGCTAAAACCCCCCGTCTTCTTTTGCGGGCCGGTCCCTACCTTGTGGTCTACCCGGGTCCGCGAAATTGGCCAGAATAACATATTTCTATCTTGATTGCAATGGCACTTATTCAGACAGGAAGAGGTGCCAATCTCATTTCGTCTGTTTCCTTCATTGACATTATGGACTCCGTGAAGGTTCTCACTGAGTTCCATGCTTCTCTCTCTACTACTACGACTCTATTCCACCTGCTGACAAGTCTCTGAATAGATGCTTAGCGGGTTATTCTTTAAAAAAAAAAAAAAAAACTTTATTTTTATTATGTTAAAATATTACACTGGAACCGTGTACACAGTACAGTGTAAAAAAGTATACATTTAAAAAAAAGTACTAAAGTACTAAAAAAAAAGAACAATAGCGGATTGATTTCCTTGTATAAAAATTATTTTGGGACTTAAAGTTTACTATTTATTGTTCACTAATTTTATTTTATAAAATAATATGATAACAAAACATTCAGGAAAAATCGCAACAAAGATTATTCACTATCCTGTATTCTGTATTATACGCCTAATAAGTTAAAGAGCTATGAATGCATATATGGCATTCCAAAAACTAATACATAGTATGATTAATAATACATACTATTTGCGAACCCGGCAACATTCATCTTTCTTTACTTTGAGCAAATCACGAATCATTGATACAATAATGGCATCAACTTTTTTTATTTTGATTACACCCAGTTAAAATTTTATATGTAACTAGTGATGAAGTAATCATGATTATAACAATAAAAACAGAGAAATAATTCATTTAATTTTGGAGATTGCCAACTTTGCAATACTCAAGTCAGTAGAGGTTGCCATGTTTGCACCAAACCCAATAATTTTACTGTCAGATTTTCACCAATTAGCCGTATTTTGAACTGACAAATTAATAAATGTTGAACCACAAAGTTAATCCTTTAAATATTAATAATATGACAAAATTATAACTATCGTAAACAATAGGGAAATATCAAATACTACTAATACCAATAAAAATATATGAAATAGATTTAGAATAATTAATTGTATTTTCAAAATCAATATTGATGTTGTGGAGAAATTAAATTTCAATTAAATAAAAATTAAATTAAAATTAAATTTAAAAAAATAATTAGCAAAAATTTTTTTTTAACTAGACAGTTTTATAAAACCTTATTACTTTAAAAATATTAAAAAAAGATACTTCCCTATTATATTCTGAATAAGTTTTAATAATTCATATCTTACTTGTATAAGATTTTGGCTTTTGCCGGATTTGCTAAAAATACCCTCAAATTTATTACTACTATTCATTGTTCAATATTTTTTTTAATTTCGTTTTGGTACTGTGTTATTTCAGAACTGTGTTAGTGATTTCGATGTAACTATATTTTTTTTTTATTTCACATAAAACATTATGTTTTTTCTTTTCTATATCCATGCAAATAATATGTTTTTGCGTAGCTATGTATCTTTAATATTTTGCCTACACGATGAAGACATTTCATAACATTTACAGTAGAAAATGGGTTTATGTTGGAAATTTCGACTAATTTTGGTTACATAATATCACCGAACACATTTCCGACGAACCCGTATTAAATACTCGTAATATTAATGTTCGTGAGAATAATTCGTATTGATTTTTGATAATTCTGCCAAATGGTAAATTAAGAATCGGAGGCCTTTCATTCTTACAAGAAATCATTTCAATGTCACCTCAGTGGAGATGAAGAATAATGCCAATAAAGGAATATGATAGTCTATGCATTTACCGGGCTAACGATCTGTCATTGGCTGACAAATATATTGCTCATTGGTTAGGAGTCAGTTAGAATACAATTATTCAATTTTGTCACCTCACCTCACAAAATTTTAAAATCCAACACAAATATTAACTTTAATCTTCTCTTAGATACATTTAATTTAATTCAAATAGTGATAGAAGAATAATATCTGATCGGTTTTTTGTATAAAGTTGTAAATAATATTTTTGATGTTGATGATTTGGTCAAAGGCATCATATTTATTTTAGCTACATTAATATCTCTGAGTCAAATTCGCACATTAATTTTCCGTTCCCGAAAATTAATTTTCTCAGGAACTAACACACGGGTGATAAAAAATATACGTGTTTCTTACAACTTTAATAAATTATTAGAACCAATAATTTATTTTCTCTCCATAGAGAATACACCAGCATACACCTCAAGCTACCGAAATTCTTTTTTTTTTAATAAATTTGTCTATTATTAATACGCTTACAAAATATTCCAAATCACATGTTATGAGTGTTGTGTAACAGTAGTCTTTCAAGTGGGTCTTGCAACTCCAATCATTTCAATTTTAATGGCAAATTTAACCGTGAATGGACTGCATAAAGCAGGAGATTCCTTGTTTTTCTAACTCTCTCCTGAAACCTACAAATCCTGCATTTCAGGAAAGAATCGAAAGGAACCTAACTTTTCTGAAAGACTTAATAATTTGTAAACAAATTGCGTATCGTTAAAAATTGTACAAAATTAGAATGTACTTATTTATCCCAATATTATGTCTGCGTTTTGAATTCAAAATATAGATATATAGATTATACCGATTTGGTCTTATCATTTTCTGATGCGAATCGTATATCGTAGATGGCGTCCATATTGACATAGTAAAAAGTCTCACGGTACAATGATTGTGTTTTATTCTAACACCTGTTTGTCTCGCTACAACAGATATTGTGTTGTGGAAAATATCTTATCAGAATAAGACACATCACCCATTAGAATCGCACCCCTTCCAAATACTACATAGTCTGTATTTTTACCGTGAGACTTTTTCTACTGTACTTATCTTTAGTTCTTTCACTAAATTCTCTCCCCAAATCAACACAACTTTACTTTTAATGCGTCCAAATCGTTGAAGACAAATAGGTACTGTATTATTAAACCCTTTAGGGAGTTTATCAAGATTGACAAAAAAATAAAAGCAATTGATAAGTTTTATGAGAAGGGAATACGTATGTCAAATCTTATGACCTGTCATTGGCTGGTTTCAGTGATCATTTTATACACTGCGTCACTATTCTGCCGTCACTATAAATCTAGGCATTTGGGTGGTGAAGTGAACACTTGACACCGCGTAACATTCACTTTTCAGCCATTTTGAACATACATATTTCTTCAATATCTCCGTGGGTAGATTTTCGTGCCATAATCATCATCATCATTCCCTTTCCGCACCTAATGGTGCTTAGGGCAATGGATTGGTTCACCAATCGTAGCTTATATATTTTTTTGTAACATGAAGGTAAAAGATCAGTCTTACGCCTCAGGTGAAAGGGACTATGAAATATTCTTGTGTAAAAAAACCGTTTTAAATAAATGTATCGTGTCAACCATGCCGGGAAACGAACCCAAGACCTCTTGCATGGTAGGCAAACGAGGCCGGCAAATATGTGAAATAATATGAGCTGAAACTTTGTTGACGAAGGTGAGGTCATATACGAGTATATAAGCCCTTGGGTTTTATATTTTCTTTTAAAAAAAGGTTTTTTAATTTTAATTTTTAGTATCTGTAAATCATCCGCTTATAAAGATGTCATTTCGCTCAATTGCATCTAAAAAACGCATCGCAGATTTTTGATTAGGTCTAACAACAGACGTATAACGGATGCTTTCGTCGCTGTGCTTGGCTTTGCTCATAAATAATTTAGAAATTTCCTTATTATGGGTAATAAAAGAATTATAAAAATGTAAATTGGAACAACCCTGCAATATAAAATATATACCGTTTAATGAAATAAATACATCGTTATATTTAAAAAATAATTGCGGTGCAAATTAATATCGATTTGGCGATTCTCAACCTGAGTACGGTGCATTGTTTTGCTGCAAATTGTAGCTAACGTTTTGCTTGATAATAACGGTGATGGCAGCTCTATAAGCGGTAGCGCGTTATAACTCTGAGGTAAATCACGTTCAAAATATAATAGTGATTCATTCAAAATGATATTTTTATTTTTAAATATTGTAAACTGAGGTAGCTTAGTATTTAATTTATTTACATTTTAATCTAATTAAACACAACCTCAACCATAATGGGCGAATGCGCCAACCACTAGACTAAGAGGCATACTTTTCTCCATAAGATTTCCTTTTTTACGATTTTATTTGATCATATATATTTTTATTATTATTAAGTAACCTTTATTTAGCATAAAAAATACAGAAATAAAAAATAGAATAATTCTTGTTGTATTCATTTCATTTTCATTTCATTTCATTTCATTTATTTATTCAGATATTTAGAACATTACAGAAAAAGACCCAATTCATTCTAAATACAATAATAAATCACAAATTACAGTAGATAATTATGTTATTAAAATAATATAACAAAATGTAAAAAGAAAAATTAAATGTTAGAAAGTGCTTTCCTAAGGGAAGGCCCACTGTCGTGAAATATGTCGACATCCGAGGCGATGCGATTAAGTAGCAAGATTGCCCTACCAACCGGCATAACCATTGGCAGGTTGGTTCTGCATCGCGGTAGGTAAAACAATCGATGCTGTCTTTGTCGAAGATAGTTATCAGGTACGAACAGACCTACATCCATCAGAATTTCTGAGTTATGTATGCGACCACCGATCACCTGGAAAAAGTGAACACCCAAATGAACGTCCCTCCTCCTCCATAATGACTGATAGCCTAGCATTCCCAGTAAAAAGTCAGTTGGGAAGAGCCAAGGATAATATCCACACTCTTTAAGGTACAGATAGCGCAGAAATTTTTTCTGCACTCTCTCCACCATCAAAGAGTATCGAGTCTCATGTGGCGACCAAATAATGGAACTAAACTCCAAACGACTTCTTACCAAGGAATTATACAATGTCCTCAAAATCTGAGTGTTAGAAAAGATCTTGGCATTTCTAAGAACAAAACCAAGCATTTTAAGGGAGTCATTACATAGATTAACTATATGAAGATTAAAAGATAACTGAGCATCAAACAACACCCCGAGATCTCTGGACGTTGAAACCCTTTCAAGTCTTACTCCGTCCATGAGATAACGATAGTATATTGTTTTGGATGCTCTTGTGTATGCCATTACAAAACATTTGGAAACATTGAAGAACAATTTGTTTTGTTTGCTCCATTGAATTATATTTTGAATGTCACACTGAAGTTTAATACAATCAGAAGAAGTCAGTATTTCACAAAAAATTTTTAGGTCGTCAGCAAATAAGAGAAAATTACAAAATTTTATGACTTCACCAATATCATTTATAAAGATTAAAAATAACAATGGTCCCAAATTAGATCCTTGAGGAACCCCTGAAGAGGTATTAAATGTTTCAGATTGATACAGTCCATATGACACATATTGCTTACGATCTGTAAGATAATTTGTGAATAGCTTCAGAAGAATGTCGCTAAAGCCAATCCTCTGAAGTTTCAGAAGCAAAAGTTGGTGATCTACCTTATCAAACGCTTTGGAAAAATCGTTGTACGAACAGTCTACTTGAGCACCTTTGTCGAGTGACTTAGTGACAAAATTCGTAAACACCATCAACACCATTCAGGTTGTAACTCGCTAAAAAAGAGTCAGACTGTTTTGTTTGGCAAGTGTACAAAATAATATAAAAACAGAAGCAAGAATGCATAACAAATAAAAATAATAAATAGATAATAAGCAATTATTTTTTTTTAAATATAACACTTTTGAAAAAAAAAACTGAATTTATTAATAGACACAGGCATATATGTACATGCATGTACATGCATTTACATATGTTACATATATATTTGCATACATTTTATTATAAAAATACATTAAATGTTAATTATGGAAGGAAGCTTTTCTTCTTAGCTATTCTTAAATTTTTCGTAATTCATTTCTTGCAGATGATTTAGTGATAAATTATTAAAAAGTTTCCCTCCTATATACTGTCAGCATAATAAGCTGTCCTCAATTGATCCGTCGATAAGATACCTTTAAGCTTTAAAAACATGTGAAATTATTTTCTTAGTCTTTTGTACATTGAATCTATTTATTTTTTCCATTTAATATTTTGATCGATTATTATTTCCAGATATTTTATCTTAGATTTTTCGGTCAGAGTAACACATTGAGAAGGACATTTGTATAGTCCCCGCAGTTTCTGTCATGTGATTTTAGGTTTATATAATTAAGTTTATTTCTATTATTTAATGTAAATGCAAGGTATTGGGTTTTTTTCTGAATTCATTTTCAAGAAACTTTGATCCAACAACTCTTTAAAAAACTTTAAGTCTATATTAAGGCCACATTATTAATTTCATTCCAAGTTTTTTTAGTGGAAATCATATTTAAAATAATTTGTCCTTTAAGTGGTAAATTGAACCATAAATTAACATAGATTATAAATAGTATAGGACCTAGAATAGTGCCTTAGGAATGCCAATGCAAAAGGAAGCTGATTCGCTCAATGTTTTATTTATCCTGGTATACTGGATTATCTTTTTTAAGAATTCCTCTATCCACACAAGAACCTTTTTACCGATCCCGTAAAATTTCCGCCTGTTTATCAGTCTTCCGTGTGATGCACCGTCAAATTTTTTTCTTAAATTCACAAAAGTACCATATTACCACTGTCCAATGAGTCATATATCATTGTTGTTGATTCAGCTATGGCATCATGAGTGCTTATATCTTCTCTAAAGCTAATGATTACCGCTATGTATGTTATTTGCTCTGAGATAAATTAGCAATTGTTTCTCAACTGCTTTCCCAATTTTTTTTACAATATTTGAAATAAGAGAAATTGGACGATAGTTGACAAGTTCTTCGTGATCTCTACTCTTGTTTGTTGAGATTACTATTGCTTTGTTAATTTAGTATTTTGGAAAAACTCTATTTCTCAAGCTTGTATTTACAATATAAGTAATTGGTTTACAAATGACATAAAGCTTTGACTAATGGGACAGTTACATAATCAAAACCTGGATTGGCAGAGTTTCTTAGACTTTTTATATGTTTTTTTATTGTCATATTTTTCTGTTTCATTAAATCACTTAATTTCTTTGCACTATTTTCGCGGATATCCTATTTTTAAATCAGTATTAATGTTTTTCGCAAGATTTTCACTTACCTTAGAAAAAAAAATCGTTCAAGTATAAGAAATTTATTGCGTATTGTGAATATTGTTTTCGTTTATCAGTAAAGTTATTCAATTCACAATAAAAATAATTCAGATCCTGATTTTCGCTAACAAATCTGATCACTCTGGATAGAGGTGCCTGGAAACCATCGTTGGTCTTTGATGACCGAGGTACAGAATTTCATTATTTCTGAGTCTACGTGAAGGAACTTGAGATGTTTGTCGGAGAATAGTTGGGACATCATATAAACCATTGAGTATTTTAAAGACGCAAATTAAATCCACATTAAATTGACATTTTGAAAGACATGATAATTAAGAAAAAGTTCCATGTCAGTATAGTTATAGTTGTCTCTTGCGATTTCTAGTTTGTAATATTTTTTTATAACTAATTTTAATGGTATATTAACCTAAGCGCAGCCATCGAGTCAAAAGCGCTCGTTGAAAATCCAGGTTCTTTTTCACAAAAAAATGTAGTTTTCATCAGCACGGATACAGAATAGTTATAATAATAATGTACCGAAGAATATCTAAGTGCCAACAATAACGGAGAGAATATGATTCCGCACGTGTTTCCACAATACCACATTAAGTTTATTGAAAACAACAAAGTAGATACAATTATCATAAATAATTGTAAATGTCACTTTTCCAAGGGGAACAAAGTGAGTAAAGTCCACCTTATCTGTATTTTATTTATTCACTAACAATAAACAGTACGTAAGGCATTGGTATAAAAACCACACTTTGTTAAGCGCGAGGTAAACTACGGTAACACCAAATATGATGAAATTGAGTTATTACTATGTCGGAATCAAATGTTTCGTCCTCTTTTACACTGAATCTTCGTTTCTTTACAGGTAAACAAAATTTATGCATTTATTATTGTAACTCTACATCAAATTAGAGGTTAAGGACAGTAAGAAATCGTGTCTACTATGCCTGCAACGCCCTATGCACCATTTGGGGCGGAAAGGAAATGACGATGATGACAAGTTTGCCTCGTTTGCCGCCTCGTGGTGAAATGCTCAACGCGTTTGCCTACCATGCGTGCCAAGGCTTTTGACAATTGCTGAGCAAATTAAATAAAATTGGTTTTAGTAATAAACTAATATTTTTTTCAAATTATTTTAAAAACAGGAGTCGATTTGCCACTTATGGACTTTTTACTTCTAAACTCTTTCTTACATTTTCAGGAGTCCTACAGGGCTCTAATTTAGGTTCCCTTTTATTCTCCATTTTTAAAAATGACATTACTAGCGTGGTTTCGCATTCACGAGTTTTGTTGTTTGCAGATGATCTATAAATGTTTCTGGAGATTTCCCACCTTGGATGATTGCCGCCTTCTCCAGTCTGATATAAATAATGTATTTGATTGGGGAACTCAGAACCAGCTAAATTTTATGTTTTGTCATATACCAGGGCATTAACAAATATTTTTACACGCTACTATATGGGAGTGTGTTCACTTAAGCATACTGCCAATGTCAAAGATCTGGGAGTTATGTTTTATGCTAGACTGAAATTTTATACTCACATAGGCACTGTCTGTGACAATGCACGCAACATGTTGGGATTTGTTCTCCAAACAGCTAAGGTGTTCTGAATACTCGTGTTCTGATCTGGACGCCCTACGAATTGAAGTACTATCTTATGCTGGAGATAGTTTAGAATAAATTTCTGAGGTATCTTTACTTAAGGGAGTGCGGATGTTATCCGTGGTTGTACCCGTCTGACTTCATACTGGGAATGCTTGGCTACAATAGTTTGGAAAAAAAAAGAAATGCGTACTTGCTTATGTATTTTTTCCGATTGATCCGTGATATTACGATCAACATAGGTGTAATATAAAGAGTATGTTTCTATATGTTCCTAATGACTACCTTAGACGTAGGCAGCTTAAGCAGTTTTATCTTCCTGCTTGCAAAACCAACCTGCCGATGATAATGCCAGTAGGAAAAGCAATGTCTTTACTCAACCGAATCTCTTCGGATATCCACATCTTTCATATTAGTGAAAAAAAGTTTAGAGAGTATAGCATCCTTTTTCTATTATTGCTGGGTATTTTTATTTTACAAACTTTGTATATTTAAATTTTAGTATTATTTTTTTTGTCTTATGTATTCATTGAAATATTTTTGTAATATACATATACTTGTATAAAATAAATAAATTTAAATTTAAATTGAAGAGATATGAAATATTTATTTTAAAATGATTTTTTTTCAGAATATTTCTCAGTTCCAGGACTGACACCAGACATTAACACTTGACAGGCGACAGGATAATTAGGGTATAATAGACTACGATTTCTTTAAAAAAAATAGATTTATTTTTTATTAGTTTGTTTTTAAAAAGTCTAATAATTTTAAAATAAACAAGTAATTTATACTTACTTTTAAACTTATAAACAAATTTGCAAAATATAATATACTTTCTTCTTCTTCTTTCGGTGCCTTGTCCTCCGACGTTGGCGATCACTTCAGCGAAAGCATCCAGTACTGCGCTATTTTTATATTTCGCAGCCAGGACAACTGCTTACTGATGTACTCGCTGTAGTGATTCCTGGGAAAATATGACCACAGTGGTTTCCCTTTGCCTTTTCTGGTGGATTTTTCTATCGCGGTAACCTTCCCTTAGCTGGTTGGTTCTGGTTTGGAGACGCCAGAAACTCATCTTTCATCCTCTCGTTATCTGCTGTGATCACACCGTTATGAGTGTGATCCCATTGCCCGGGGTTCGCGACGTGGACGTTAACGAGTAGGACTAGTCAGTAGTGTTGCCGGTGAAATGCAACTGGGCGTTCGCAGTATTTTAAAGAATCACACCCTCCAGCAAGATGTGACTCACAGCGACCCTACTGACAGTTTGAACCCCATAATGTAATACACCAAGTAAACGAAATATGACAAAGACGAAAAAATATTATCAATTATTTAAAATAAGATGTATATAAAATATTGAAAATATCAAAAAAACATTCATGTTTTTATGATTTACCCTAATATTTGTTAGAGCGGGGTGCGAACCTCGGACCTCTGATTCGTGAGTCCGCGAAACTAGCCACGGGACCACAACCCGATTCATAACGTTTATCAATCTCGTGGTAAGGTCATAGTAGTACCTACCCAATGTAATGTAATGACCAGTCTGACAATGTCGGTCACGACAAAACCCGGTCACTGGTGAAAAATATTTAACCAAAAGTGGTCAAAACAAAAAATCCTATTTTATTAATACTAACAAATATGCAGTTCCACCAAGAAACGTGAGTAGAAAAACTTGCGGCAGTATTAGGAACGTGGGTACTGGTCCATTTAAATTTATAATTTTGGTGTGGCGTTTTATCTTTCCGCCTCCCACTGCGGAGAAACGACGCTATGGGTTGTTTGTTTGTATTTCGAATAGACAGGATTATCGAAATCTTGAAACGTTACCCAGATTAATTTAAGTCATAATATAAGTCGTACCTTAGGGAGATAAAACCTACAATCGATTATTATCTCTATGTGTGCTTTTAGTTGATAATTACCTAGTCATTAGCGGTAAATACTTACCTACGTACTACTTGCTTTATTCTGTAAGATTTGATTCCAGGTAATATTTTAATCAAATAGAAGTTGACAGAATGCTTAGTAGTAAGATAAATAACTCTGCAGTTAGTGGGGGACGCACATAGATAAGGGACAATGCAAAATTTAAAGCGCGACGTTCGAATTCAATCAGACGAAACTGTCGAGACTCGAGACGTAGGTACATTGTATTTGTACCGACGAATACATATTTTTCTTCAGCTGATTTCTATTCTCCACCACATGCCTAGTAATTAGTCAAAACCTGTCTCAAGGTAGTGTATTTCTATACCATTTCAAATGAGACCCGAGTGGCGGTCTAGTCAAACGGGTACGGAGTGAATCGATTTCGATTGCGTGTTATTGTCGATTTGTTGCCATAAATTAAGAAGAGGTAAAAAAATCGCCAAGAAAATAAATAGATACGTATCTGATATCTACTGAGCGGGTATTGGGTCAAGTCAAGTCTCCTCCCGCACTGTCCTGCCCCCGCTGCACCCACTGCCTTCCCCCGCTGGACAAGGTGTACCCTGCGCGAAAGTTCTTCCACTCACTACTCCACTCGCTATGACCATGCCTCGTTACTAGCTCAGTACTCAGTACTAAATCGTATGTATAGTTTGACATGCCATATTGGTGAAGCTTGAAGCATCCAAATTTATCTAATCGGAGTATATAATAGTAGTTGGTGGACTCTTAAGAACACAAAAAGCATCGGATGGTGAAAATTGCACTAGAGCGTAGAGAAGATGTACCGAATATGGAATAGCTTAGGGAAAAAATCTTATTAATTTTAAGCAAATTGTAAATTACGTAGTTTAAACAAAAATCTTTGGGAACGTAGTAAAGTTATGTAACATAAAATCGGGTTGTGGTCCCGTGGCTAGTGTCTCGGACTCACGGCTCAAAGGTCCGTGGTTCGGATCCCCCTCTACCCCAACTTGATACTATTTTCTAATAGTGAGTTATTTAAAATTCGTTGAAAATGGCCCTCAAAATTAAATATTTGGGTAAATCATAAAAACGCAAACATTTCTTTAAAAAAAAAAAAACAAAAATGGCATCGATACATTTGAAAATCTGACAAATGTCATCGTTTTGAACAAAAAGTAAAACGATAGTAAAAGTGCGTCAAAAGGGTGCTCCTAATATAGGATACTCAGTTTTTTGTTTATTTTTTCATGCAATAATCACATGGTACCGATGACGGCAAGCTTTAAACTGGTTTCACTCTTTCTCTTTTATTTCGTGCCTTTTTCGAAATGTCCCTTTTCTTTTACAAGCCTTTCAGTTCTGTTTTATAAGGAATCTACAATCAAGAAAATATAAATTAATTTAGTTATCTAGAATTCCATAGAAACAATTTTCCAAATCTCAGGGACTACTCCATATTAGCAACAAGATCAGTACCAACAAATATATTCACAGAAAAAATATACTTAAGTTTACTTCAAAACATTATGAAAACATTAAAAATTGGTGGTGCATGGTGCGTCTGCGGCATCCGGGAGAGTACTAACAGGTCGGGGTCGGTCGGTGGGGCAGTGGGTACGCTTGGTTATAGAGGGCGTTCTTGTTTAATTTTTGACAAACGTCCTCATCTCATATTCGAGACAAATACCATATTCGGTACATCTCTTCTACTACTACAAATTGATGTTTTTTGCAACCGTTTGCGGTTGGCCAGATTAAAACCTAGGTTATATTTTCGCAAGTATTTTCCTAAATTATGTTTTACCATAATAGCTCTAGCATAGGCTGATACATTCGACCGAGGGAATAAAGCAGCCAAGGCTTCTCGCGATATTTGCACAGAGTACGGTGAAGATGCTTTAGATTACTTATTAACAAATTACAACAAAGATTAAGAGTATTTTAGAGAAGGGAATATGGAAGTTTAGGCAATTACAGTATTACAGGCAGTTTAAGTGGCCACTTTACACACTGTGTAATATTCACCATTTTGCCTATGTTTGAACTACCACATTTCCTCCATTCTTCCATCTGTTGAATTTAGAACCTTTATTTTTGTGAAGAGAATCATCTGATCGAATTATTTTACATACTAGACAACGCCTGAAAACAATTTTCATATTTTTAAAACTTCTTCTTGGACCAGTTGGTTTTATTACAATGTTTTGAGATTGTCCAAATGTTTGCAGTCAAACATAGGCAAAATAGTGAATGTTACACAGTGTGTAGAGTGGCCACTTAAACCAGCCAACGACAGGTCATAAGCCCTGTAAATGCTTAGACTTCCATACTCCCTCGTCTAAAATGTTTTCCATCTCTGTTGTAATTTGTTAATCTTAATGACTTTCTAGGGGGCGAAATCCAGTCTTTTGTCTACAAACATTTGGTCAATCTCAAAACATCGAGACTAATTTGTTGTAAAATGATGAAGGAGAACACATAATTGACTTATGTGCTGTATTTTTTGTTGCGTCCTCTTGTTCTCATAATTTGTAAAAACGGCCACAAATGACGTTAACACCCATCCTCTCTCACTGTAATCGTTGATTCGTTTGCGCAGGGCTAACCGCGGCGGTACAATGTGCAGTACATATATGTAGATCGACGGTACCGACAGCCGTCGCGCGATGGTCACCTCGGGCCGCACGTATGCGGGAGTAGCCTCAGCACACACTCCCACGATACGAACTGGTCGAACTTTGGTGAACAGTTAAGTTTTTGTTGGCGCAAGTAGTAAGCGCCGGCAGGTGTAGCGCGCGGCAGTCGCAGCCGGATCTCGGCGTGGGAGGTACGGGAGGTTCGCCGGCTTCTCGAGGGCCCTATTCCGCCATGGCGTAAGTCCTTTCTTATTCTTTATTCGGCGCTACAAATCGTCGACAGCGAGGAAACTGTTGACCGCCGGCGTATTTTTCGTCCGTTTCCTCATCTATTGGTACCTGAAAAAAATTTGACCATCCGTCGGATAGATGAAGCTGCGCGATTTATCCCTTCTAAGGAGGAAGTTAAAAGTCTGTTTTTATTTGTTAAAAGACTATTAAACTAAGCCAACATTTTTTTATTTTTTTACATATCGTATTATCAGCGCTATGATTTTTTGAAGTTTTGTATTTCTGAAATAACTCGTCGTGTGACGTCAGAGGTTTTTCTCTGTTAGTTCTTCCCATTGGTTCGTTTACGGCAAGCCAACCGGATATCCTTCACAGCTCTCACATCATTGGTTGGTTCATATGAACCAGTGAAGTCAATCAAAGTAGTTCGTTTTCATTAAATTATTTTTTTCGTGCATTTTCAAGAAACTTTGCCGTACAATTTAACGCTCTAATTTTTACCGCGCGCAAGAAAACATTTTTTGTATCCAATTTCCCGTAGGGCTGAAGTTCCTCATTACAAAACGAGCTTACAAGCTCTTTTGCAAAAATAAAATAATATGTTAAATGTTATTCATTTATCACTGACCTTAAATTTTTCATCAGTGGGCATTCTTAAAGTTTCCAAACGCTAATGCATTTTTAAAAATTGTTGATCTAAATCTGCCGCATGAGAGAGGGTAAAACATTTAGAGAATGCAAAATGGAAGTCTAGGCATTTACAGGACTTATAACTGTCATTGGCTGGTTTAAGTGGCCACTTTGCACAGTGTGAAACATTCACCATTCTGCCTATGTTGAAACATCCACATTTTCTCAACTCTTCTATCGGTTGACTTTTGTGAAGTAAAAGAGCTGAAACCTTTATCATGTGGGTGAGATTCATCCGGCAGAACATCACTACCTACTAGGCAACGCCTGAAAACAATTTCCCAATTTTTATACTTCGTCTTGTACCGGTTAATTTAATCAACAATGTTTTAAGTATGTCCAAATTTTTGCAGACAGGCTGGATTTTATCCCTGGGAGTTATTTAGATCTCATCAATTCGTAATATTCTATAATTTTGACAAATACCCATAAAAAGCTACCAATAAAAAGTCAGTATTTAAATTAATTTTTTTTATCTTTGAAGGTCCTTGCATCTTTTTTCTGGAATGAAGAATGGAATAAATTTACGTATTACAGAAAATAAAATTTATATTACAAACCCGCCACAGGCGAAGGCGGCAAGCACGCAAAAATCGGAGATAAGTCCGCCTCGTCGTGTAGTGGTTGACGCATTCGCCGACCATTCTTCAGGTCCTGGGCCGCGATTACAAACGACATCTTCATCGGTGCATATCGAGACAGTATAAAGTAAAATTGATATTTATTTTGTTTATTCAATAATATACATGGCCTACGGGCTTTACATTTACTAGGAATACATTTATGTGCAGCAGTGAAACATAAGTATGTACATTTATTTAAAATTAAAGAAAAACCTAAAGATACAATAATAAGTGAAAATAAAGAAATGTACCAACATAAGTATATGTATATGGGTATATAAAAAGATAATAAATATACTTACATATAAAAACGTACACACATACATACACATGCACATACATACATACATACACATAAGTATTTACATTATTATAGAGATACATGAAAAAAAAATGTAAATAAAGAACTATATAAAGACAGACGAAATATATCAACTTCCCTTTATATTTGTATGATAATTTGAAGTACCTTCATCTTCTTCTGCCTCGTTCTCTCCACTGATGGATAAAAACCTCTTCCAAACGTCTCCATTCCTTCCTATCACCCGCTTTTAACATCCATGTTTCACCGGCTATCGAGGCAATGTCATCGACCCATCTTTTTGTGGCTTTCCACACGTCTTTTGTTTGCCCATGGTCTCCGCATTATTCTGCTGGGTGTCCACCTGCCATCATTTGGCCCCGCCAAGTGTGATGCCCACTGCCATTTTAACTTTGCTGCACGATCCACGATATCTCCGAGACTCCGGATCGGCGCCTTATTTTCTTCGTACTCGTATTTGTATCTTCGTCGGTAACCTGTGATTTAATATGTTTAGAAAAATAAGAAAACTTTATTTTAACTCCTAGATAAAATTGACGATAAATGTAAACTCATCAAAACATTCCCTTTCCGCACCTAATGATGCATAGGGCACTAAATTGTTACACCAACCACAGCATATGGTGCACTAGAAGTAAAGAATTATTTTATTGTAACAATTCTCGTACCAACTTAGAAATGCATTCACCTTTTCAATATTTGATATTTTCAATACAAACTCTGTTAATGCATTAAAATGAAATTTCACTCGTTATTTTTTAGAAAAGGAATGAGTTTATTAAAAATACATTGTTAAATATAACTTTGTTTTCTTGGATACGTATTTTTGTTTATTTCTTTATAAATAAATTATACATTTGTGGATTTATTGCCAAATTCCAACGTCTTCCAACCAACTGATAAAATAAAGGTTACTAAGATCATATTAACCCAAAAACGTGTTATTTATAAAGTATTATTGTAGCATAATTTTTCTTTTTCATTATTACCTAGTTAAATACTAACCACCTTATGTTTATGTTAAATTATTCTCAATTTTACTTTGTTATATTTATATTAGAACATAAGATTTTCTCACGTTAATTGTTATCTTTTATTTGTCATCTTAGATATGTTATGTTTCTTTTTTACTTTTTTGCAGTTTTTTTTTTTTAGTATTTTACTTTAACTTTTTGTTTAGTTTTAATTATTCAGTTAAATTATATAGTTATATTTCATATTATATATTACATAATGAATTGTTTATCAACCATGTCGGGAATCGAGCCCGAGACCTCTTGCATGGTAGGCAAACGCGCAAATGTAAACTTCCTAATGTAATACGGGCCCTGACTTCGGTTCCCGGCAGAACGAACTGGCGATATTGATTTTAAAGGCTTTTTAAACTGCAATATTTCATTGACTGGTAACTAAAGCGTAGGACTGGCCACCTTACCTTCATGTTGCGCTAGGCAGCATTTGTTTTTACGGTACAGTGACCTATGCACTGAATGCGGAAAGGGAAATGACGATGATGATGGCAAAAACGTATTTAGTAATATATAAAGAACGACATGCCTTATTATAAAAAGGTCATTTTAAACAAGACTCAAATTTTATAAACACACAAAAAGCTCTACTCAGATTCATTATATAATGGGTTTAATCACAAATTCAAATAACGCGTCACTGCCCCCGTAGTGACAGTAAATCCCTAATCATAACCTAATAATGTGTCGCCTGAAAACTTCATTAATTTTTTAATATTTAACCTACCATCGTAATCTCAGTTTTCCAATTTTCTTGGCGTCTTAGCTTTTCTCAAGCCGTTACATTTGGGATAATAACAACTACGGATTCTTAAAAGCGCACTCTCGACAACTGACATTCCGGTAATGCGTTTATTTCCGGTTTCAGTTGCAGAGATCCACTTGTTGCGTTCATCGCAAAAGCACTCCTGTCAGAAGCACTAAACGTTTCGTGGCTAACTGTTTAATAAATTATGTTAACATGTTTATTTAGATTTATAAATCATCATTACTTAAGATTATCAAACATAAATGATGATTTAAATATATTATTAGATCTAATAATTAAAAAGAAACTAAATGCGGTTTTGGCTGTATGTATTGCGAAATGTGTCTTACGATTTACTTCTATTGTTTTTTATTAAAGTTATCTATCATAGTATATAAAGTGTTTCAAATTACAATAGGGATGGAGAATACCTAAGAGAAGGGAATAAGGAAGTCTAGGCATTTACAGAGCTTATGATATCTCATTGGCTGGTTTAAGTGGCCACTTTACACACTGTGTAACATTTACCATTTTGCCTATGTTTGAACATTCATATTTCTTAAATTCTTCCCTTTGTTGATTTTAGTGAAGTTAACGAGCTGAAACCTTTATTGTTGTGAAGAGATTCATCTGACTGAATTATTTCACATAATAGGCAACGCCTGAAAACAATTTTCCAATTTTTAAACTTCTTCTTGGACCAGTTGGTTTCAGTAAAATATTTGAGTTTGTCCAAATGTTTGTAGACAAAAGACGGGATTTCACCCCTTCGGGAGTCATTAATATTAACAAAAAAATGTTAATCTTAATGACTACCGAGGGGGTAAAATCCAGTATTTTGTCTACAAACATTTGGACAAACTCAAATATTTTTTAAAAGGTGTTTCCATAAGCAATCGCTCATTTCGTGGGATATTTTCCATAATTTGTTACTAACGTTTTTATTGAATTTCTCCAATCTACCAATCATCATTACCCAATCTGCACCTACTGGTGCATAGGGCACTGCATATAACTCCAACTGCAGCATAACTTAATCATTTTTATTACATAAAAATAACGTATTGCTTTTCCGGTGCCAATTATGAAATATTGAAACAAAGAATGGAAAATACTCGTCTAGGGTACTCATTGTATTCCACACTCAATACAAACTTACATCATCATTATCATCCCTTTCCGCACCAAATGGTGCATAGGGCACTGCATCGGTACACCAATCGCAACTTATCTTGATCATTTTTTGTTACATGAAGATAAGAGGATTAGTCTTCCGCTTCAGGTACCAGTCCAGGGTTAATTTATGTTATAGCTTAATTTTAAATATTTTTTTAAAGTGTATTTTTGTAATTAAAATTCTATGTAAATATATGTATGGAAAAAAAAGAGACTATGAAATATTCTAATGTAAAAACACCCTTTAAAACATCAACCATGTCGGGAATCGAACCCGAGACCTCTTGCTTGGTAGGCAAACGCGCTGACCATAACACCACGGGGCCGACAAACATTTCATTTAAAAATCATTTAATTTTAAGATTTAATTTTAAAATCAATTTTGTTACGTATTCAATATAATTATATAGCTAAAAAAATAATGAAAGTCGTCGTCTTTCTGCACCTTTATTTTTTTTCTTTGCCTTGTCGCGATTGACATTCAGTCCTAATAGCTACGATGGACCAGTCGATCGCGGTCGCACTAGCGCTGTTATATCATTTAAAATAAAATAAATTACACTAGTACACTATTATAGTAAAATTGGTGAATATGGCACCACGGAGAACACGCCGCACGAACACGTTAGAGACCTCTTAATTTCAAAACATGTACACATATGGCGATAATCTTCTACTTAACTGGTCAGTCGTCTATCTTACATATGTTTTTGGTGTTTCTGTGTCATATTGTTTGATATTTTTGCACAAATTAATATCTAACTTAACTATACAGATGCCCATCATATCCTTGCTCAGATAAACATTAATGTACCTCGCAGTAACTTGCGTACCAATCCTGTCTTTGCTGTGGGAAATTATAAAACTAACATCGGATTATTTTCCCCTCTGCCAAGGATCCTCAAAACAGTGAACGAACTCTCACTAAACTGTACTGTCGATGTGTTCCTACAGGAAGGGCAGGCATTTAAGAAGCATGTGGTGTTGTCTCTCCTGACTTGCGATGTCACACTGGCCATTTCCGCCTAGATTATGCTATATACATACCTTTTGTTAATTTAAATAGATTTTAAGAATGTTTAGATGAAGTATTATTCATTAATGTCAATCCATTAGGGCTTACTTAAGCCTGTTGATTGGCTTTAAAAAAAAAATCGTTTTAAAATTCAAGAAAAAAAAATTAAGGGAAAACCAAGATATGCACCAAAATATTTACATCATAATTTTTTACTAACTGACTCATAAAATTAGGAGTTTCATATTTTTGTTTAGAATCACACAACAACAAAAAACTATCACGCCTTTTCCCATAGGGGTAGGCAGAGAGAATAGAACGCCACATCACTCTGTCTTTGCATACAGACCTTGCTTCCTCTACATTCATACATCTTCTCATACACGCACGCCGATTATTCCTACTTTTGACATGTCCATCTTCAAGTATTTGATGGACTTGATCGTGCCATGTCTTTCTCGGTCTTCCTCGATTTCTGCATCCATCAACATTCGCATCGTAAATCCTTTTAGCCGTTCTTTCGCTGTCCATTTGCTCTACATGTCCAAACCAACGCAGCACCCCTTTCTTGATCCTGTCGATAATGCAAGTCTCAGCCTTGCATAGTTCACGGATCTCAACATTTGTGCACCTATCATGCATCGTTTTACTACACATTCGCCTGAGGGATCGCATTTCAACACCATTTAACCTACTTTCATCATTATTTTTCCAATTCCATACTTCCCTCCCATACATTAGAGTTGGCACTAGAACTCCATTGTGAACTGCTAGTTAATAAACATTTGTTTGCCAAAGTAGATTTCAGTGCACCGTTCACCCTGTTCCCGGCACTCACCCTCCTTTCAATATCTTTCTCAGTCTTTCCATCCCTAGTAAACATACTTTCCAGATACACAAATTCTTCTACCTGATTCAGAATATCTCGTTCACTCTGATCTCACATTTAGTTATATTTTCATCCCTTTCAAACACCATCATTTCAAACCATTGTTTCGTTGATAGGAATTTTTAGATTCAGCTAACTGGGGTTTTTTTTAAAAATGAAAGTGGCAGTTTACTAAATTGAAATTTTTAAAGAATAAATTGTTTATTGACAAAAAAAATTTTTTAGTATGAGACCTACAGTCTTTAAAACAGTTTTCAAATAGTTGGAGTGAGTGCTTTCACTAGAATGTATCTTATAGTACTTTCATATTCTAAATGGACTCAAAACTGTTACAATAATGTATCTCGTGCTTTAAAGTTTTGTTTTCATAGTAAATATTCAATAATTTGTATTTTCCAGTTGCATAAATATGATTTTTATGTTTTTACCTTTTTTCCAGGTTTTCCATTCCGTTCCTGTTGAAGAATCGCTTCCAGTTTATACACTCTACACGCCACTGCTTTAGGAATTCGGGTATATATATTCATTATCTAAATTTGAGTGAAGAGTTGATAAAACAATATTGCGAGATTTGCACTTTAATAATCCTTTTGTAAATAACATTTTCTTGCACTGCGAATTTGTGAATGCCATTTTTTGTTTCACCTAGAGAGCGAACATAGGAAAAAAAAGACTTGGTGGTGGCCAATAAATGTTATGTGCGAGAATCGTTCTTCCCTTTATTGTAATTGTGACATTTCAACAACATATTGAGTGTTTTATTGTTCTTTTCTGATTTTGTATAAACTTATTTGACAGATATCTAAAGTGAACATGACAAGTCTTCCATATTATATGAATAAAAACTTAAATGTAATAATATATTAATACTCAACTAAGGTTTTGCGGCAATGATGCTTTTTAAATATTTGTAAAAACAAATATAAAGTATTTATTTAACTAGCTTTAAAGCCTTTACAATTAAAATAAATCATTCTATTAAATGTTTCAATGTATGAGTAAAGAATAAAACTTTCATAGCAGAGCTTTTTTTGTCAAGAATGCCGTGTTTTTAAAATACTAAGCAATTTAAGCTAAAATAAATATATTATTATTTTTCTCCATCAGTGGAAGTTCTCGGCAGAAGTTAATTGTAATTTATCGGTGATTAGTGAATTTATGGATTTTAGTGTCAATAATATTTCATTTCTATAATAAGTAAATTTATATCAATATTGACTAATTCATTATACGCCACTATAAATGTAATATTTTCATGGCAATTTAGTAATTAATTGGCCCTTAAAGGGGATTATTATGTAAAAATTAAACAAGTTTGCCCTTTGGTCAGTCAAAGGCCATTGGGTACTTCTGCAACATTATAATTAGTTGCAGTCTTGTTTAATACCAAATATCAAATACATACATATTTCTTACAAATGGTTTCATTGAACATTTCAATTGGTTTTTCATTGATATATTTTCACAGCATTGGATATTTTTCATCACTAGTTATCATTAGTCACCATTTAAACAAAATCAGTATTTCAAGCTCTTTGCTTTGAAACGGTATGTTTTTACATTAGTGGATGATATATATTTCATTTATCCATATATTTTCAATTTCAGTGTTCAAATTTTGATGAAAAATTGTGGATTCTGTTTCGGAATTTTCATCTGCGTATAATGTAGTATGTTTATGTATTTTTGCGAACAGCTGACCAAGTATTTATTATGGGATTTCTTATTATATTTTATTATTTGCTTTACAATAATTATAACTTTTTGCGGTATACATACTCGTATGTAATAACTGTTCCTTTTTTGCAATGTAACTTTTTCGCGATGCATTCACTGTTTTTACAAAAAAAGAGTAATGTTATTTAATGATTTTTATTAATAAAAGTTATTTTTTCTTTAGATTCATCTAAAATAACTGCATCAAAAGCTTTTCTGGTTCCAACAAGCAGCCACAAACCTATCTGATTAGTTTTAACTGGTTAAAAATGTTACATTTAGGTGAGATTGAAAGTGATTTTGTAATCTTAACTCCCTTTTCGTGAATCCCTTTTCTTATATTACAATAGCTGTAAGTCAGGCAAAAATCACAAACTGAAAAAAAATCTAGTTTTATCAACATGAAGCTAATTATTATTATTAGATGCGCTAGCAGCTTTAAGCTGATGCATGCACATCTAATGCACTGTGTTTTGAATCATTAAAAACAGAAAAAAAAATGTTTATACAAAATACAACAGAAAACATGTATGCTTTGTGTTGCTAAAAAGGTTTGGTTTTTCATGTATAACAGGAAAAAATAAAAAAATTACTAATTTACTTGGAATACTATTCCAGGATGGGGTTTGCATGAACAGTGCAAAAATATTATTTAAGAAGAAAATCAAGCATTTGTGAATGCACAATACCATTAATCTATAAATGGATGAGTTTTTTTAACATCAAAATAGAATCCTTTTTTAAATGCTTAGTAAAAATATAAAAAGATAATTTACTTTATATACCTACGTATATTTCACAAGTGCTTTAAATATTTTTTTTTTGAAAATATAGTAATTGAGAAAACTGTAAATCTAAATTAAATTAAATATTTTTACAGATTTACATTGAAATCTGCGAGGAACATCTTCAGTCAAAAATGGCTAATGAAGAAACATCGGGGAAAATATGTTTCACCAAAAAGAAAATAAGACTTAGCCAAGTAGTTGATAAGTTGGCCGAGTTGGGTAATGGAAATCTGATGGCTGATAAGGAGAACAATAATGTGAGTGTCTCCCAGCAAAAGCGGGTGGCACTTCAGATGATGCCTCAAGTGGCTTGCACCGCGCCCCCCGCCTTCCCCCACACCCCTGTGCTGCCCGAGGCGGGCTCGGTGCTTGCTGCTTACGCGGCATACAGCCAAGCTGCCTATCCACGCGGCTCCTACCACGGAAAACATTCCCCCCCGTCGCACACAGTGACGTCCGGCTCCTACCAGCCTCCTGTTTACAGCTTCCAGGCCACCACATCGCATCCATCTATCGTGAACCCGGTGGAAAATCAATTCAACCGACTGACTTTGCAAGAGAGACATTCCAGACCGAGGAACAGGTTAGAAATCATCGAACAATGTCTGATTAAACAAGAAGTCAGACATGCACCGATTGACGGATATGGCGCAGCTTCCCAAAACGAAGCAAAGAAGCCTAAAATTGAAGCCAATTACGAAGTTCAACAATACCAGCAGGTGCCCCTAGACCTGTCGGTTAGAGGGAACAATACAAAGCGGAATAATAATAAGACACCGAAATCTAAGCGTCCCACAAATCGAGAGGGTGGATCGGGGAAAGGTAAGGAGAAGGCGGCGGGCAGTGCGTATCCAGAGGTGTGCGGAGACGTCGCGTCGCCGACAACGCGGCAGAGTGTGGCGGCGCGCTACAATCTGCACGTATCGCCAGTGGTGGAGCAGATGCCATTGGGCTCGGACACGGCGTGGGCGTGCCCTGTATGTGGCCAGCTGTTCAGCCAGCGCGACCGGCTGGCCAAACACGTGGCGTCGCGGCACCGCGGCCGCTCGCCTAGCCGCAGCCATGTGTGCGGCAAGTGCGGCCGCGGCTTCTCGCGCTCCGACATGCTGACGCGCCACCTGCGTCTTCACTCGGGCCACAAGCCTTACCGCTGCGCCGTATGTGGACAGATCTTCTCTCGTTCCGACCACCTGGCCACGCACCGCCGCACGCACACGGGGGAGAAGCCCTACAAGTGCCCCCAGTGTCCGTACGCCGCGTGCCGCCGCGACATGATCACGCGCCACATGCGCACGCACCGCGGACGTTCCACCCACTCCTCTGAGTCCAGCCAATCTTAAGAGGCGCTTAACCAAAGATATGTACAGTCAAATTTTAACATGTAATTTTTATTCTCATACGAGTGATATTTTATTTTTACTGACAGGTTTAGTTTAAAATCTTAGCCTTATAATAAAAACGCTTTCTATTCTTTAATTTAGTTGCTACTGATAAGCATTGTCTTAATTATTTATAACAAAACTAACGCTTATCATGCTTGAGATCCCGGGTTCAATTTCTGGGAAGTTCGACATGAAATGTTGATTAGGAAGTTGGTTCTACACTGCAATATTTCATGGCATTGACTGGCACCTGAAGCGTAAGGCTGAGCACCTTACCTTTATGTAGCAGATGATCAAAATGGACTGTATTTGGTTTCCAAATGTGGTATATATGCGGATTGCGAATAAAACCAGCACATCCAGCACTTTTTTCATTATATTATTTTGAACATTAATTATAAATTTATTACGCAGTACAAAAATATTTATATACCTACTATTTATACGTTAATTAAAAAAAACTAAATTATTGATTTCTTATGAACATTCTTACTGTAAATATTAATCTTATCTATTTTCAATATGGCTGAGATGAATATTGTGAAATTTCTTCGTCTATGTATGTTGTACCTGCACACTGCACATTCTTAAATACATATCAACCCCATTCAGGCAAGTCTGTTGGAACTTTTTTTTTTACTCCTGAAAACCTATGTGAATCTTGTAAAACAAATGTTTGTTCTAGTGTAGTTTTATTAAAAAGTCAGTTTTGAATTTGACAAACCTTTACTGAAATATGTTGATGATATAATTTTTAATGTATAAAATTAAAATATCTTTGTGCCAATTTCGTTATACTTACATTATGTGTTATTCAGTCATAATATTATGAAACATGAGAATTTCAGTTAGTTAAACTACTATGATATATTTCAGATAAGCACATCTAAAAAAAACCTGAGTATGAACTATACTATAAAGCACATTTTTTAGGCTAAGATATTTATTAAAAGATTTTTCTATAGTTTACAAAACTAATGTACGCATTTGTTTTTATTGCATAAACAAATTATAAAAGAATGGACGCTCAAATAATATATGAATTTAAAGTAGATAGAGAAACATACATTCCTTAGTTTGAAATAATAATTAGTTTTTTTATTGACAACTTAATACATTTAACTATTCAATTTTTCAAAGATTACATCAAGTTAAATTTTATGAACTTTAAACTGTAGGTATTTAAGTTAAGATTTTACAGTTCTTTTAAAATCTCATGAATTAATATTCAACGAGAAGATAACAGTCCGCTGACACCGACTGCTATATGCTAGGTTGGCCCTTCGGGCCAACATTAGTTGTTCTTCCAGGTCTCTGTATAACTCTGTAAACATATTTTGTATCATAAATTACAGCAATTACAAAGTCAAATACATTTTATGTTTAAATATGACCACAGTTCACTATATTTTTACAGAAAACAAAAGTCATAAACAAACTAATACAAAGTAAACATGCAATCACAGCATGTTTTTAAAACCCAATTGAAAAATAAAAAATTGAAGTTTAACCGGCGTATAAATATAACCTAAAAATATTTGACAAATATAATCTGATTGTCTCAATAACTTTCTGAAAATGTGATCATTCTAACTGAAATGTATTTTTGTTGCGAGTTTAAGTTTTTTTATAACTAAGATAATTTATTCCATTTTTCTATTATGTAAGTTTTGTTGAATTTGTCTTTTGTCGCATTAAAATAAAAAGTTGAACTTGTGAAAAGAAATATTTGAAGTTTAAAACGTTTTAATGAATACGGTTCTTTATATAATAATTTTAATTTTAGGGATTGTTTTATTTGTGTCAGTCAAACTCACAGATATCTAGTGTTTCTTGGAGTTTAAAAATTGAAAAATGACTATTATTATTTAAATACATATGAATAATTATATAAACTATTGTGCTAACTACTTAATATTTAAAAACAAATGTTGTTTGCTTTTTACGTGTCATGACAGCGATCGCAATAATAATTAAAACACCAACACATATAGCACTTATCGTTGCTTTAAAAAATACTCAAAATTTGATTCTTAAATACATATCAAATTATTGCGGAAATTATTATTGCACAGCTGTCTACATAATGTTAAGAATATGTTTTCAATAAAGAAAATGATGTTTAACTGTGTTCAATTTTTCACTTTTTACAAATCCATTGACCTCCCAAAATTATTACTATGGTATGCGTGTTAATTCCTTATAATCCACCCAACTGATGGGCTATTCTCAAATACGAGGCAAAATTTACACCAAATGGAAAGAAATTTCATGGTAATTTCATTTATTAAAAATTTCACCGTTTAACTATGGACGACTTCATAGAAGAGGTGGCAGCTCTAGGGTTAGGCTACAGGATGAGTGATAAGGTCATCAATATCATAATATATGCTATGCCAATGATGGACCCTTAGTAGTAGGATCGGAGGATGACCTGTAACAAATGCTAGACAAGTTCCACCTGGCATCCTGAAGGTTTGACATGAGCATCTCAGTTTAAAAAAAAAGAGCTTAACTTTATCCAAACAACCCAGGAGATGCAAATTAGATTGCAGCTAAGGAAATCCCACATGGTCATCGTATTCCTGGTAGGACTAAAAGATGGAGACAGTTGGATCTCAACATCCCGAGAGTAGCAGCTTTCGCCATAACAGATGAACAGGTCTAAACGAAGAGGAAGAAGAAGAAGAATAATATGTTTTCAGTTTCATTGCTGACAGAATCGGCGTTTATTTTAGTTTTGTAACGCTTTATTCTTACAATAAAAGTAATAAGGCGTATTATCAAATTTTAAGTATGATTACTAGCACACTCATTGGTATAGCACGCAATGATTCCTTGGCTATTTTTTTATGTAATGAGTATATTATGAAGAAAAAAATAATTTTCAAGTACACACAAGACAAGTCAGAAAAAACAAGATTTAAGTCAATTTAACACAGTTTTGTGTGAATTTTTCTTCTCTATCTAATCTAATATCATAATTTCACACAACCATGCTCCAAAAGTAGGCTACTTATTAGAGATTTTGTTATAGTGTTCAAAAAAGCATTTCAAGATACTTTTTTGCTGCATTCGAGAATTCAAGAAGAACATTTTGCTACATTCAAGACCATAAATTGGTATTAAAGAGTTTTGTTAATTTGTGTTAACAAATGACTGTTATGAAACACATGACTATAAATAGTCCATATCACATTTCCCTTAATAAATCAATAAAGAACAACAGTTGGTGAACTGCTTTGCAACCATCTTACAGGAAAATCAATAATCTTTAATGTAAAACACAGATATGATTAAGTCTATAGTAGAAATAATTTATTTTTCAATTTTAACACCACACTAAAAGAAAGTAATGATATCTACATAAAAATTCAATGGAAATCAAGGCAAATGTTTTATTTTTCAAAATCTCAGATAAAACATTATCTGATCAACAAATGGTATATTTTAAGGTTTACCATATATCATCGGGTTTCTGCCACAAGTTGCTAACAACCAAATTTCAAGAAATGTCTTCATTAATGGCATTAAATAATCTTTATTTAAAAAGAAAAAAGGAATATTTCATAATTTATAAATACAAGAAATTATATTTTTTGCAGTTTTATTTGAATTGTTGATTTGGAATGGGCATTTAACTTTAAAATCTATATCTATTTAAAATCTAAATACCTCACAACTAGTAAAATGTACACAATAAGTTTTTCTGGGTTATTATGCCGTGTGTCGTTCGTACTCTCTACCGACGTTTCGGATCGCGTTACAGCGTCCATCATCAGGGTTGATGTTATTTGTGTATGAATATGTGTTACGTTAGGTACTTAGAATTTTTACCGTGTCGTAGTCGTTTTTTGTGTGATGTTATGTATTTGGGACTTGTACCGTGTCGTAGTCGTTTAGATTAATGTGTACCATTATGTACTTAGGATCTATACCGTATCACAAATCTGTGTTACATTGCAATTTGTGTTACATTGCATTTTTCATTTTTTTTTTTACATTGAATTTTTCTTGTCGACATTTATGGGAATCGAAACCGGGACCTTAAGCGTGTAAGCTAATGTGCCAACCACAACGCTACGAGGCAGATTGATCTCCACTCAATTTCATTTTTCAGGACTTTTACCAGAGTAGTCCTTAAGTCAAAAACGCTCATCTGGGATTCTGTTTTTATTTCACACATGAAACTGTATTCTTCATCTGCCTAGATACAGAATTTTACTAGGAGAAACATATATTTTTTTATTACGTCCAATTGATAATACACAAACCATCTACAAGACTATTTAAGTTCTATTTTAAATTAATCAGGGGGCTTTTTATATCATGCCAACTTTACTGTCACCACTGAAATACTTTTGTAAATAATATATGCACGGTGGCAATAAGCTAAATGTCTGTAATATTTTCAGAAGTTCAATCCCGATATTATATCCTGTGTCATTCTTGGCGGGACTTAAGCTTTTTATTCAATGAGATAACCTTACCGGGAGCTGATTAATATATCTTACACAAAGCTCACTATTTCTTGAAAAGCTTCTATAAATTAAGTTACATTATATAGAAGAAAAAATAAAACAATAAATTATGAATTCCTTAATAAGCACGCATAAGTTAATAATGTCATATCAAGCAAAATAATAATCGCAAATCAAAACAAATATATGACGACGCTTCACCTGTCTAAGGAATGTATGAAAAGAAATTAAGCATTTGGTGCAACAAGTTATAAGTAGGATTCAGCATGACAACTGTTGATAAATATTTCAATAAAGATGGAAAACCTCTTTGAGAAGGGAATAAGGAAATCCAAGCGTTTACAGGGCTATGACATGTCAAGTCGAGTGATCACTTTACACATTGTCTTGCATTCACTATTCTACCTAAGTTTAAACAACCACATTTATTCATTCTTCAATCTGATGGTTTTTTTTTAGTATTGGAGCTGAAACCTTGATTGATAGATATTGGTGAGATACCATCTTTATTGAAATATCTATTAATATTGATAAACCGGGTTCAATCCAGTAATTCATAGATTTGACACAATCAAAACATTGATGAGAACTGCTACCAATTTTACTTTCCCGGTGAAATTAGTTTTCTTTCTGGGAGAGTGGATTAAATACTTTTTACTGTAATATTATTAGAAAGCATCCAAAATTTTACTGAAGATTATAAAACAAAAAATATGCTAAATTAATAGGATTCAAGAATGAAGAATAATAAAAACTACTTAAATATCATTACATTTGTTTGGTAAATTCATACTTAAGATTGGGGTGAATTCATCTTATAAAATTTTCAAACATGTTTAATGTAATTCAAATTAAAATACGAACACTTTATTATATTTTTATTTTTGACTAAAAGTTAGTGGCTTTTATAAAATTTACTATCACACATAATATTCTCTTTAAAGAAAATGTTGAAGTACTGCAAATAATATGGACAAATCGTTGACATTTTTAAATCATTAGATAACTTTGGAAAAAAATGTAAAATTTATTTATTATATTTAGAATTTATTTATTACTAACTGTATATTTTAAAGCATATTTTAAAAAATAGCTTGTTGGTCTTCAATATGCAGAATAGTAAAGGTATTCTTATATCATATACCTAATGAATTATTTTTTTTCAAATCGTAGTGATCTTTTTTGTTATTGAAGCTATCAACTGACTACTGAAAAATTAAGCATTTTCATGAATGCTCAGTGATGGAATCAACATGAATGTTTTAACGTGGTTAAATAAACAAATTATTATTTATTAAATATATGCAAAAATGAATTACTTTCGATTCTAACAGAATAAAATAATCAAAGGGGTAAAAAATTGTTTTTTTTTTCTAAACTCAAGAAATATTTTTTCTTATTACAGGAGAAATTACCAAACGATTTGTTCCATAGTAAAAAGCAGTTTTTAAAATAGTTTCACTTAGTATTACTGATGCAATAACCATTATATGGTTTTGTGTGTATTCATACATATTTTTTTTGGTATTTGATTTTTTACTGATGAAAATACTCACGCATTAAATTTTACGTTATTTATTATTATTTTATCGGGGTGGTGGTTTTATTTTGAAAGATATTTAAGGATTGGGTAAAATGGTTTGATTGAATAAATAGAAACTTAGAAAAAAGTACTTTTATTTTTATAATATAATGTTTTAACAAGTCTAGAAAATATATTCAATCGAAAATATACAACTTTCATTTAACATGGCAACATATAATGTGACATAACTCTTATATAGATGCCAATTATTATTATTCTGGTAGTTTTTCCATTTAATTTTTAAATACTTTCATATTAAAAATACTATTTGCCAGTTAGCTATTGTGGATAAAGAAAAGAATATGTAAACAAAAAATATGTACTTGAAAAACCAATATTTCAGCTAAATACAATGTTTGAAACATGAATACTGTTCAGTTAAAGCTCAGATTTTCACCTCATGTTTAATATTTAATGTATAGTAGGTGTACGCACATCAGTAGCCTTGAGATTAACTATGAAATTAATAAATAACTAATATTTCTATATTACTTCAGATGTGATCTGTTTTAATAAGAATCTATGTATAACAATCAATAAATTCAATAACAAAATACTATTTTTATGTGATATGTGATACTAAAATAGGAATGTATATACACGAAAAGTGTGAGATTAATGAATACAAAAAATTAATACATGATAATTTTTTGAATCTTATACAATAAACAAACAAATATACACTTATAAATCGCACAACAAATACAAAACGCCACTTAAATTGGCAAAATTAGGGTAAATAACTTGACTTATAGATAGGTATACAAAAAAAATACTGCAATTATAAACATCGTCCAGTTCAAGATCTGAATTTCAAATTTAAGCAAATAAAGATGAAAAGGTGTTATTATCAAAGAAAACTTTATTTCTAATTTTAAATTTTATTGGAAGATTTTAATGAGTACATTAAATAAAATCTATATAATGCCATTTTAGAATTTGAATAAGACTATTGAACTGAATGATTGAAAGTTTAAAAGAAAAAAAAAACTAAATTAAAAAATATACATACATATTATAATTGTGTTATATAGGTACATATATGTAATATAATTAATCGATCGCATCAATTGAAGGTTTTAATTCTACCAAATTTAATTAAACGTCCACCACAAATAAGTGTACACGGAATATAATTTTTAACATGGGTAAATAAATTAATTTTATTACAATAATAAACGCATTTTTAAAAAAAACTACATTTATTTTATATGATCACTTTTTGAAAATTAATATGCCATGTTTATTGTTACGTTTTTTAAAAAGGAAGTCGTGTTCCGAAACCAGTTGGCATATTAATTTTGATTAATAACTTGTAACAAAATATATACATTCATTTAGTTAAATTGTTTAATTTAGAAAATTACAAAATTAGCACATTGAATATTCATTTAATGCATTTCATTTAATTGCATAATTGTAATAAAATTTGCACTTAAAAATTATAATACATAATGATAACAAATCTTACAATTAATATAATATTGTGATACATGACAATAAAAAATATATGAAAAGACTTAGAAATCAGAACTATACAGAGATTAAAACATTTTTTCGCAAACATAATATCTGTTTTTTTTAGAAGTAGGTTTTTTCTAGTGCTCAAATAACTATTTCATTATATAATTGATAATTTTTTACCGAAAGATTAAATTAGGTTATATTGACAGCCATTAAAAAATATATAGAAATAAACACAATTGTATAATTGTTAAGATTTGGATGTGAAATTGCCAGTATTAAAGATGGATCAACACTTTTAAAACGCATTGCTTTCAATCAAAAGCTTTAACATAGAAAGAAAAGATAAATAATATATGTGAATCCATTTTACTATGCTGACCTTTAGCCATTGAGTATATCCCATGCAGCATCATCTTTCGCTTTAAACGTCGTGCTCTTTACATCAAGTCCACTTTTCAGGTCAACTTCCTGCACCGGCTTCCTAATCACCTTACCACTGGCTTTCGGCCAAGACTCTTCCGTTGGAATATTCCTAAACAAGCGCATAATACATTTAGAAAAAATTATTACTAACTCTTTAGACACGCGCTTATCACCATGGGATATAGTAACCATACAAACATTAGTTAAGTTAGACGCGAGAAATCTGATTGAGCGATTTTATCATGCATATTCTGCTTTTCATACAGAAAACTTAATTTTACTTTGTAGATAAAATTGAAGATAAATGTTAACTTCCCATTGAAATCAATACAAGCTACTTTCTTTCCTGAAAAAATACATCATTCTATCAGGAAAATTCTTATTGCTAAATGAAAAATCTAATTAATTACATGAAATTTGACCTTGAAAATTTAGCATTTTGTATTCAACGATAATCTAGGAGGGAAAGCCACTCTATAGCAGGGAGTGTAATAACAGTGGTGACTGTATTAATTCTTAAAAATAGAAATAAAAATTAATGTACTTTTTTTTTATTTATATCCCTACAGAGATGAGGTAGAATTTTTTCAAATTCAGGATTATGTATGTATGTACAAAATACACGTACCAAAATAATTAATGTACTTACCAGTTTCCAGCAGGTTCGGAAGCGGAATTCTTTAAAGCACCATACGAAAGCTCAGATTGATATGTTGTATTGTTACTTGCAGAGGGTGACATTCCCTTGTCGGCTGGATTATTCATGCCCCCTAAGCTACTCCAACTGCCTCGGGAACCAATCTGAAAACATATTCAATTTAAACATTTAAAAAAGGGGGTTTTGAATTTGACTCTCTGGGCCCGTATCACAATTGAAAGTAAACAATGGAGAGTTTTCTGTTTATTGAGGTTTTGGGCAGTTAAAACACCACGGCTTGCCAAGCAGGTTGGTGAATCTTCCGTTTTCGTTAGCCTTGCAGAGCACATGAGCTACCGTAACACAATTATGTCTCAGTTTCCCGCACTTCATACTAGTGACCAGAGGCAGCACGTGGAGGACGAAATTTTAAAAAATTCAGAGCTGAAGTGGAATTGGGCAGGTCATGTTTCTCGAACGGCAGATAGAAAAAAAAAAGTGATGGACTGGAGACCGAGAACAGGGTGCAGATGCGTAGGGAGGCCCCAGACCAGATGGTCTGACGAAATTAGAAGAGTTCCAGATCCAAAGCGGCAAAGGTTTCCATCTGACAGAGAATTGTGGAGGTCCAGATGGGGAGCTTTTGCTTAACACTGAACTCAAGAAGTAGGCTTAGTAGTGAATATGTCTATATCATCATCACCATAATAATCAGGCCATGTTGGCCCACTGCAGGACAGAAGGGGGACCTGTCTCCTCCACTCCTCCGGGTTCTGCACCGTTCTTATCCATTGTCTACCAACTATTAATATCATCCAACCATCTCATTGGTGGGCGTCCTTGGGGCCTAGTATTCCTAGGTCTCCGATTGAGAACACGCTTTGTACATCTATCATTAGACATTCGTGCGATACGGCTGCCCATTTCCACTTCAACCAACCAATCCATTCCACCACTTCACATACTTTGGTTTGACTGCGGATCCAATTGTTTCTCTTTCTATCGCTTAATGTTATTCCAAGCAAAACGCGTTCCCTCTTTGCAACTTGCAATTTATGATATATGCTATGCTTGGTCAGTCATAGCCTTCGGGCCATATGAAGGGATGGGTAGGACATATTGGTTAAATACTAGGCATTAGGAATGGAGTTATTAAATGTGGAATTTAATTTACCAAATGCCACCCAAGCAAGATTTATCCACCTTTCTACTTCACAGGTTTAATTATCCTTGCCGACAGTGATTTTGTGACCAAAGTATATATAATGGTCAACCTTGTCTAGGGGAACTATTCTGCCATTGGTATGGAGTGATTTTGTGACCAAAGTATATATAATGGTCAACCTTGTCTAGGGGAACTATTCTGCCATTGGTATGGAGTGATTTTGTGACCAAAGTATATATAATGGTCAACCTTGTCTAGGGGAACTATTCTGCCATTGGTATGGAGTGATTTTGTGACCAAAGTATATATAATGGTCAACCTTGTCTAGGGGAACTATTCTGCCATTGGTATGGATTTTCGACATTATTTTTGTTTTACTGAGGTTCATCGTAAGTCCAATTTTAGCATATCGAATTTTTTCTTAAATTTTTTTATATACGAGTACATATTTATTATTTTAAAGAGCCCATTAGGGTTATACAGGATGCGGCAGCTAACTTTGCTGATTTGAAAGGTTAATAAAAAAAAGGAGTAAGGATATCTTTTTTTTCAGTTTTAAAGATTGTATCAGTGAAGTGACAGCCCCCATTGTGATTACACTGAGCAAGCCGAGTTCTAAAATATCGCTCAACTTTTTCAAGCATTTCGATGGGTATATCGTATGGCTTGGCGTATGTTGTCTTTGAGTTGAGCCAGGGTTCGTGGACAGTCGGTATACATGAGGAATTTAAGGTAACCCCATAAAAATAAATCGAAAGGAGCCAAGTCAGGTGACCGAGCGGGCCATGGAAGGTCGCCTCTCAAGATGAGGCAGTCGGGGAAGGGTTCCCTCAAAAGATCCATTGAACTTCGTGCAGTGTGTGCCGTGGCTCCATTCTGCAGAAACCACACATCCCCTAGGTCCAGTTGTTCAAGTTTTGGGAGAAAAAAAATCTCAATCATTTGGCTGTAGCGAGCTGAAGTCACCATAATAGTGTGTTTGTTTTCTTCGAAAAAGTGAGGACCAATTATCCCCACTCTCAAAATCGCACACCATACAGCCACACGTTCACAATGAAGTGGCTACTAATCAAGTTCACGTGGGTTGTTCACTCCAATAACTAATAAGTGAGCCTCAACACTGAAGAAGACGAGCGCGTTCTGAGGCACTATTTCAATTAATGCTTCACATGCTTCTTGACAAGCAATAAAATTGTATGAAAAAAGCTCTTGCACCACAGCCAATTTCTAGGAATGAAATGTAAGGTCAGAGTGAAGAATTCATTTCACAAAGCAGTCGGAAATCCCCAAAGCAGCTGCATGTTTGCACACCGAACGCCCGGGAGAACGCAAAAATGACTGCCTCACTTCATCAACATTATCGGGTGTTTTGGCAGTCTGCTGGCATTTTCGAGGGTTTGGTAGCACATTGAAACTTTCCTTAAATCTGTCCACTCATGAAACAATCGATTGCCAACCGGCGATAACGGAGCGGCCGTTTGAAAAGAACACTTCGACAGCAAACGCGCGCTGCTTACTGGTTCACTGCATGGCGGTTACTGACGAGGTGGCGAACGAAACTTTAGGACCTCCCCTTTCAATGAGACTAACCCACTCTTCTACGACCCCCCTCCTTAACGCTCCAGTCTAATGGTTCCTTTAAGTAATGGCTAGTTGATTTTAGCGTTTCGGGAATAATATTGTCTTCCCCTGGACTTTTTCTGTTTTTCATTTGCCTAAGTGTCCTATCTATTTCATCTACAACTATACTAGGCATGTCTTCTGTTTCTACATAACAAATTGGGGCTCTTCCTTGATAATTGTAAGGGGTTGGCCTTGGAATTTTTGACTTATAAAGATTTTCATAGAATTCTTAAGTAATATTTAATAGAACTTCTTGGTCTGAAATAGCTTTACCTAATATATAATCAAATTGACAGCCTATATAAAAATAAAAATTAAATTGTATAAAAATAGAGTGTAAAAATTTTATATTAAATACATTTTTAGATATGTTCAATTACAGGCTTCCGACGATGATATTTCAATTTTTCATACAAATATACACATTTTTACTAATTTTTTTAACTTTATAGACAATTTAAGATAGCTGCTAACTTCCTATTGCAATCGGGGCGTTAATATGCAAATCCAGATCTCTACCACCGGAACACAGCCCGGTATGAAACATTAAATAAATTTATTTAAAATAAAACACTAACTTTTTACCACATACGAGTTTGATATAATAACACTACTAGTTCCAGGTATTCTGAATTACCCATCATCGGGTGTAAATATATACAAAATATGTAAATATATACACCTGATGATGGGTAATTTAGAATACCTGAAACTAGTCATGTTATTATATTAAACTTGTATGTGGTAAAAAAAAATTACAAAGTGTTTTATTTTAAATAAATTAAAAATGTTCTTCCACAAAGTAAATGCTGAAACAATAAATAATATTGATCTAAATGTATTGCAATAGACAGGGAAAACATTTTTGAGAAGGGTGAGTCTAGGCTTATGACCATTCTGTTCACCATTCTGCCCATGTTTAATCATCCACGTTTTCTCAGCTTTTCCATCTGTTGACTTTAAATCCAGCCCGTCTGCAAACATTTGGACATACTCAAAACATTTTTAAATAATACTGTTTTAATATTAATACCTTTTCATTTACATTATTGGCCATTTCCAAAACTTTCTGCGAAGCGATTCCACCGTACTTCATTGCATTGTCACTCGCTTTATGTGCAAATATTGATGCCGATGATGCCAGCATTGACCACCCCTATAACATAATTCATTTTTTAAATATACAAAATGAAAACAATTTTATTATATCCCTCATAAATACAAATATATTTCAGTACTTACACTGGCAAGAGAAGTCATAGTGTTATCCAAAAGTTCCTTTGAGTAATGTCCATTGCTGCTAGTGCTCTGGTTATAGTTAGTATTACCAAATCCAAAGTAACGGTCGGAGTTATTAGAACCACTGAAAAAAAATAAGTATAAACTGATAATTTGTAATTCACAAAAACTAAAAAAATATTATGGAAAATAGATGGAAGAAATAACATACAACGAACTATTCCGATTCATCCCGGAAGATTCTTGGTAATTATTCTCACCGGTGTTAGTATTAGAATAACTCGGATAAGAAATTTCCGAAGATTCTGATTTGTTTTTTGTAAATTCTTTTTCATAATCCTTGTATAGCGATTCGCTCCAAGATTTTCCTTCCACTAGTGTTGTAATCTAAAAGCCACAACAAATGTTACATTCCTCATTTCAAAATTCTAAAAAATAAAAAACATAAGTACATTGTTGTTTAATTCACAATAATTATTTACCTTGTGTCTGTACATAGCTGCTGCTTTAGTATTATACTTTTGGTTAATATTGGACTCACTATTCCAATCTTGATGACTTTGTAAAAAGCTTTTAGCTCGATCATTGCCACCAACCTACAATAAAGTAATTTTTTGAATTTGTTTTTTACACCAAAACAGACCAAGAAACCCAATTAGAAACAAATATTGATAAAATAATTTTAAATTCTACAGTGGCAAATTATATATTACAAAGTGTCCTGGATTAAGAACACTTATGTTTAACTTTTGTGTGGTTTCACCAGGAATCAAACCTAGAACCATCTATTTGTGAGGCAAGCGTCTTAGCCATATCACCACAGAAGCCACCATTGAAAATGGGCATTGTAAATTAATATGATTTTTCACAATTTCAGGAAGATTACATAGTGTGATGTATATAGACAGTCTTTTAGAGTGATATAGCTTGGTTTGTTCACTGTCAAACAATCCACCTTAATTTATTGAATACCTCATTTAAAAATATTTTTCAATGTAAATTGCCATGGTTTAAGCAACCATAACCTATTAATTTAAACATCTGACCATTTATTACATAAACTACAAATAAACACAGCACAGACATATAATAAATACACACGAAACTCACTTATTGGCCACATAAAATGTTTTTATGAAAAATAAAATTAATAGTAGAGAAACGGGCTAGTAAGAAGATATTTCCTTAATTCATTTTTCTACGCAACTAGTTGCCATAGCTACGACACTGGCCACACGTGCTACATATGCATAGAAAGATCTGACAATTTGAAATCACGGTGGCTAAAAGAACGAACTCATTCATGCGGACGATCATTGTGGACGATAGTCTTCATTTATCACCCTGTGACTTCAAATTCGTCAAAAAATCATTGAATCAACAGTGAGCCAGCACTTCATTGAAATTGTGAAAAATGTACTTCAAAATTTTTCAACTTTATTTTGAGTGTCTAAATGTTTGCAGTCAGGGTCACTTAAACCAGCTAATGACAGGTCATAAGCCCTGTAAATGCCAAGACTTTCTTATTCTCTTCTCAATTTTTTTTTTACGAGTGAAAATGGAACCAATATTTAACAACTTTTTTTTTACCACGGTTTCAAAGCTACAACAAGCTTCCTTATCAAGATATAATTTTGTAAATTATCAGTAAAATACACCTTGATGAAGAAACTTGTATAAAACCGGTGTGTCTGTTCTCTACACTTGTAGTGTAATAAAAGCATTTATCATTAAAAAAGATAGCATTAATCTGCGTAGCTTCATGTCTAATCATGACAAAAGTGCAATACCCACCAATTGAAATGCTATTGAATTTGCACATGTCTCGTGTATCTATTTAATTATACGCCATAGCAAATAAAGAAATTAATACAACAGTCCATAATATTAATACCACATGCTATGGCTTGGTAGAGATGGTTAAAAAACTAACATCATCAAACCCTTATCCGCACTCGATGATGCATAGGGCACTGAATTGTTAAATCAAATGCAGCATATCTCGATCGTCTGTTCGGGAAGGTCTTCAGTGTAAAACCCAACTTTAAAAACAAAATTTTCATGACAACCTTCCCAGGAAACGAACCCTGGACCTCAAGTAAGGTAGCCGAATGCGCCAAATACTGCACTTAAAATGGTTAAAAAATGTCTACTTTAAAATACAAAACAATAAGTAACTAAAAGTGATAATTATGAAAATAATATTAATAACAGTACTACAAACCTTCATTTTCTCCAATTCTGATGGCTTCCATTTATCCATTGTTGCTGATCGAACAAAGGATAAATGCACTCCCAGGCTTCTGTGCTTTCCGGAACATTCTAAACATATCCAGATTCCGTAGGTCACAGAAACCCATTGAGGATTTAATGATCCACACTCAAAACATTGCTGAAATCAAAAAAGGAAACTTCACTTACTATTTATATTTTCTGAAGTTATTTCTGGATATACAACTCTAGATTATTACGTTTCATACATTTTTATTGTTGTTAAAAGCAACATTTGCATTCGAACGATTTACCAAAATGTTCCAATTTTTGGGCCTTCAAAGTAAATAACTCACATAAAGTTTATATTTGAAGCACTAACTTTGTGGTTATTCATTATAATAAAATAAATAAAACAACTTTGTTTTTAACCACTAATTTTTTACGTTAACCTTGACGAAGAAGCTTGTTTGCTTTGAAACCGGTTGGTGAAAAATAAAAATTAGTGGTTAAAAACAAAGTTGTTTTATTTATTTTATTAAATAATTCACTGGTAGAAAATGGAAATCAAGTTGGGGTAGAGTGGGGTTCAAACCTCAGTCTGCGACACTAGCCACGGGACCACAACCCGGTTCAAATTGGGTGCGCTTATTTCGATGTGCATACTCAAAATTAAAATTTTTGCCATAAAACATGGAACTGATCCACTAAAAACTATAGATTAAATGTGTTGTTACAAAGAATTATAGCTTAAATGGTAATATATGCTTAGAGTATTAACACACCACTGGCTAATAGTCACCCATACATAGAAAAACCCTTCTGTGATTATTAACCACGAAGTTAGCTAATATTACACAACGGACCGTAGGTACTCGGGTAAAGAATTGCAAGCACACCGAAAGTGTCCGTTACAAGTAAAAAATTTGGAACGCTTTTGTTCTATACAATAGAGCTAAAGGGCTTCTCTAGTGAATTATTACTCTGAGAATATATGCATACTAAAAACTATAGTTAAAAAGCAGTATATATCATATGTTTTTGTAAATGAAAAACAGTATATAGTATAGATCAGTGGTCGGCAGTTAGTTTTGGCGGTGGGTCGTAATCAATTCTGTGTCACTCATCGAATGCGAGGCAAACGCACCAGATTTAGAACCAATGTGCCTAATATGCAATTAAAGAATTTCTGTGGTGAAAGAATACGATTTGAAACAATGTTTTAATACAAAACATGCCAATTACACTGGAAATTCTAATTCACAAAGAAATAAAGTGAAATCTTTGATTGAAGGCCGGGCTTCATGTACTTCTAAACTGTGGTCCAGGAAGAACTGAACAGGAACCTGCAGGGCCAGAAGAGAGCACTTTGCAGGCCGAATCTGGCCCGTGGGTCGCCAATTTCCGATCGCTGGTATAGATAGTATAATCATAGTACTTGATTTTTTTTTAAATTTTCATTGTACTATTTTTTTAAACGTATTATTTGATACTTAATATGTAACGTTCGAAAAACCTGTTAAAATTAATAGCGTAATTCCATGAGCTTTTTGATGGGCGATATGCCGAATCATTCGCCGCTATACCTACAATATTATTTGATATACTGAATACTAAAACAGCTTGGGTCTGGGAGAATTTGAATCACCATATTGAAAAATCAGAATTGGATATGGAGCGTAATCCAAATCACTAAAATAGTAATGAACACAGTATTATAAAAATTATTTTATTCGTAAAAAAAACTTCGATACTCACATTATTATCTTGAACTAGTCGCAACTCTTGTAACTTACGACGCGTATTTGGTGACGCCATTGCACTACAATTGCCACAAGTTCAACACGGTCGATCAGAACAAATATAAGATGGACAGGAGAATAAAAAAATTATCTACTTAAATAAGTTAACCTGTAATATTACGGTACGTAAAGAACTTCGGATAGATTTACTACACTCACAATATTTTAACATTGTCAAAGACATAACCGACGGGGAAATGAAAATTGATAAAAATAATTCATTATTATAAAAACTAAATGAGCCCCGTACACAGAATCAGCAAGCATACACACCCGCACGTCCCGTACGCACCACAGATACACAGATTTAAGTAGCAGACACTGGCAGACACATCAGCAGAGCATAGACAAAAACAGGTTGCTACTTGCCAAAAACAGACAGTATTGCAGGTTGACACAATATACTCACCCTTTTCGACTATTTTTATAGGGGAGACCAGGTACCAGTAACAAACAAGTTTCAAAAATAAGAACTTTTCTTGTACAAACATTTCTGCTACTATTATTCGTCTATTCTACTTCTCTGTCACTTCTGTAATGCCCGTGGCTCTGTGCTAGATGGTCGTGAGTTGTAACCTTGAAAAAACAATGGTAGGGAAAGGATATCAAATCAAATCTTCATCCATAATACCAACCTACTCGTATTGTTACCTCCCAAGAAAGAAGTACATGCACATATACGCATGAAATCTCCCCGGCCCATTTTCACTCCACCCCTCACCCACGCAGTCCTATGACCTTGTGCATTCATATTCTGTATCTTAAAGTTCTAAATTTTAAACAGAACGAAGTCGTTAGTTGTTACCATTATAATATGACCGCACAGATTTCATCCAGTATATGGCCTAAACGTTTGAACGACTTTACTATTTTTACTTTGGTACCGTTTATAAAAAGTGATGGCACATGTTAATTTAAGTTTTTTTGTCTTAAAGACAACCATTTTGCACTTTTTGCGTTGTACTTTAATCCATGATCTTTAGCAAACTGCTTACATACATACTGAAGTTAATTGTCGTAGCCATGCCAAGGACAGAGCTAGTAATACTATGTCATCAGCGTCTGATATGTCGTTCACTCTTGTTGAACCTATTGAACATCCTACATGCAAATTATTAAGCTGTTGAAGTGGTAGATCGACATACAAGTTGAATAAATTCGGAGATGCTATACCCCCCAGATAGCAGTGAAACTTGGTACAAACTTGATTTAAGATTGATGGAAGGTTGAAAAGGAAAATTTGACGGGACAATTTTTTATCAAAAGTTGTTGGAATATTGTTATGACAAATTTGAAGAGACAAGCTTTGACAAAACTTGCAGGAATCTTGCTATGTCAAGAATGGTATTTCAGAATCCGAAAGTCATAAAGTGATGATCAACGCATTACCATATACATAAAAATATGGAGAGAATGCTTACAATAGTTTAAACTGATTAATTATTAAATATCACAAACATTATACTATTATTGAATTGAATTGATTGAATTATGTTTTATTTACAGAATGAAAAGGCTGTTGATAACCCCAGAGGCTCTTATACTTCACAAAAGTTAACAGATGGAAGAGTTGAGGAAATAAAGATGTTTAAACATAGGCAGAACGCTTAATGTTACACAGTTTGTAAAGTGGCCACTCCAACCAGCCAATGACAGTACATAAGCCCAGAAAATACCTAGATTTCCATATGTCCTTCCCAAAATGTTTTCCCTTTGCTGCAACAAAATTTTGATTTATATATCGGATACTTTTTACCATGAGAAATCCCGCTAGCCGAAAAGCTAGTAAGTCATAAAACAGTTTTTGTTTTTTTTGTAAATAAATCCAAACTTGCATGATGTTTGTTTTTAAAAAAAAAAAAAAAGAAAGATTTCAGAATTAATCCAAAAATGAAACCATTTTAAGGTCATTGTAGTTGGGCTGTGTTTTCAGAGATGTCTAAAAGTCACCATCAAAGTCATGGTAAAGGAAGTACCATTGACCGTGCTGTAAAAATAATACACAGTAACCCATCATTTAGAAAAATCTTTTTTTTATATAATTGCCACCCTTTCTGACAGTTCATCGAATGTTTTCCAAGCTTAAACGCAAGAAAAAAGCATCCAAGACATGTTTGAGTTTTAGAAACATACCGAAAAACATTGATAAAGTTACATAATACATCTCACTGCACGTGTCATGAAGTGACATAATACATCTCAATGAACATGTCATAAAATGACATAGTACATCTCACTGCACATGTCACAAAGTGAAATTATTGAATCATTTAATTTTGTCGAATTTAAAAAAATATGTTTTTCGTTGCTATAATTTTATCACTCCATGCGCTTTGTAGCTGCAAGACGTTTGGTAATATAATAATTTATATTGCGTTAATTCACTAACTAAATCTATTCTTCAACTTCTTCCATTGAATTATAAAACTTCCAACTATAAATGTGTAGGTATAATAACAAAGATGGGCATCTGTCGATTTGTCATGGACATACTTAGATGAATTTCAGCTAGCATAACTTTTTTACTGAGGTAGGTAGTCTGTGGCTAATTTTTTGCTTTTGCGTAAAACAATTCTTTTACGTAATGAAACTAAGCTGATTTGGTATTTTTACGTCACAATCCGCAATGACAAATTATTAGCCACGTGACCCAAATGCCGGCCTTTTATTGGTTGATTGACAGATAAGTGATTTTTCGAAATCAACGTCGATTTTTTATTAAGTTTTTCGTCTATGCTTGTCACACGCACATAATACTAATCGAAAGTGTAAGTGAAAAACGAAAAATATTTTTTTCCTAAATTTTGACTTGAATGACAGATGGTCCGTCTTTTTCAAGTTAAGTTATGTCTTTCTCGGTCTTCCTTATTTTCTTCGTTAGTTAACATGCATTCGCATGGTAAATCCGTTAAGTTGTTTTTTTGCCATCCATTGCCATACATGTCTAAACCAACACAGCACTCCATAATATTGCAAGGATCTTGATTTAGTCGATAACGCTTATCTCAGCCTTATATATTATAATGCAAGAATCTCGACATAATTAAAATCTGCTATTTCTTAAATCTTTTAATGACAACTTTTGTTTTTATGCCCCAATGTCCAGAATGTACAGTTTAGTCAATTCGTCACACAACTTTCTTTGGAATATATCTTCCGGCGTTTCATAGATCCCATTGCCATTGAAACAGTGGATGAAGATGGATTGGCATTAGCTCGAAATTTTAAATGTTCATCGTGTTTATGAATATATTTTATGCCTTTATTTTGTTGCCCTTTGTCTTTGCTACATAGTTTTATGTTATTTTTGTTTGGTTTGTTTTATGTACTCGTATGTTTCTTCGTGTAACTGTTGTAATTGACTTAGGTATCCATAGTAAATAAATTAACACGTTCACCTTTAATATATTGTTTTAGCATATATTCGCCTGAGAGATCGTGTTTGGATAGACTTCAGCTTACTTTCATCACATTTATTTACTGGTCGATTAATTAGTGTTAGCGCGATCGCAAAACTTACACAAACGCATTTAATTCTGCAGATTGTTGACTTTAAAATGGTTAGACTAAATTTTAACCGAATGTGCTACTTTTTTAAATCCGTGTTGGATGTTGTGTTTATGAAAAAAATATATAATGGGTTAAGAAAATGTAATTTATTTTTACACGAGTAAATTTTTTAATTACAATAATATCATGTCAATATTGTTCAAATTTTAATAAAAAGGCTGGTTTTTTCCCGCCGTTTTCGGCAGATATTTTTATTTTTGTTTTTAAATAAATTTATGTCATTTTTTTTACTGATTGTTTTTTTCCGCTTTCATCCAAAACGAATTTTAAAAAACACAGAACATTTTACTAAAATATAACATTAACGTTTTTCAAATAAATATTTTATACATTAAAAATATATTTGTGTAAGTTTTGCGAACGCGCCAGCACCAGATAATTGACCTATACATGAGTAGATTAAATGAAAAAATATGTTTCTAAGCCAGTGTTCTTAATCCATAGAGATACATTGAATTGAACCAATACAATAAATATATATTTTTACTGTTAAGAATCGCAGCGAAATTCAGACGAAGGTAGGAGCATCTTCCGTATATTTATTTTTTTATATATTCTAACCAAGCAATAGTAGTCCTTGTCACGCTCATAAGCGCGTTGAAGACAGACATTATTTTTCTAATGCGTATGCCGTTCGATGTCATACCATAACTCAGAGTAATGATGCGCCAAGCTATAGAGGAGCCCAAACGTAGGAAACTACGTACCGATAAGACACCGCCAGGTATCTTATTTCTTAATTTATGACTGCATCAACAGCTTAATATATAGCATCCGCAGACCAGGAGTGCTAGGTGGTTTTTCTTTTATATTTTCGCACCCTTGCAAAACAAAGAAACTCACTTTCGCATTTATAATATTAGTTAGAAAAAAGATAACTACAAATATTTTAGGGGCGGAACAGGGTACCACCCCGTTATGCCCCACCCATAGTGCCCCGACAGTAGCGATCTTTAAAACACGGGAGTTATGTCCGATATAAGTGTTGATCTTGAGTTCTCATTAGCTTCAAAAGGAAGTTGAAATCAACATGTTATGTAAATTTTTGAATAAAGAATGGTGTAACAGAGCAAATTTTAGAACTTTCGAGCTTTTTCTTCAACATTCGATGAATTTCAAACTAAGCGCACTCCTACACTGACAGCAACCGCTTCATATAGCGCAGCGCAATGAACTGACTGTTGTGTGCGAAGTTCATGCATCTTTGTCGTACGTAGCGAATCTCCTGCCCATTTCCCGTTCCGACCCGGTACCCCGTTCCACTCCGGGTTCCTCTAACTGTTTAACTATTTTTTGTAGTTGGCAACTCTGTTGGTACCTTTAATCTGTGGTATATTGTTATAGTGCTACATTATCTCTGGTTATATTCTTCATCTTTATCACAGACTACGGATCTTTATCTTTATATCCTATATCCTATTATGTCTCTGGAAATGGGAACCTGAATCCAATGTTTTTGTGTTTTTACTTTTTGCGGTCGAAATCGAAATGGAGTCAGGAAATTCAGGAAAACATTTATTTTCATCCAGCAGTGACAACAATCAGTCTTTCGGGGATACAGAAACAAATATCGTCGACATGGAAGTAAAAGAGATAGTGGAGTTCGAAAACGGATCCAAATCTGGAGGCTGGGTTGATGGTATCATGTCTTGTATATGGCCAGTGTTTTCTTCTTTTGTCAACAAAACATCTAACGACTTGAAACAAGGAAAAGGTACGAATGTTCTTTATTAAAGGTTGTTATCTATTTAGATTATTTCTTTCGAAATAAGGCGTATGGCGATTGATCGTTTATTGTGTATGTACTTATTTACTATATATAATTATGGCAATATTTGTTATTTTTGTGTAAATAATGGAAACTATAGCGATATTATGTATTGTGTTTTCTCAAAACGAACATTATGTACACTTTAATGTTTCTTTTGAACTGGGGAACGATAATATCAATGTCAGATTATGTTTGGTTGTGATTACAGCAGACTCTTGGGAAGTTCCCTTTGAGGCCATCAGCGACTTGTTCTGGCTCGGTGCCGGAGCTCAGGGAGCAGTATTCAGTGGAAAGTTAAAAGGAAAGACTGTAGCTGTAAAGAAAGTTCGCGATGAAAAGGAAACAGACATCAAGCACCTTAGGAAATTGGATCATGAAAATATAGTAAAGTTCCAGGGCGTTTGTACTCAAGCACCGTGCTTCTGCATCATAATGGAATACTGTCCTTACGGTCCTCTCTACAATGTGCTAAGAGAGAGAGTATCGCCGAGTCCTTTTCAGATTATGATTTGGGCTAAAGAAGTGGCTTTTGGAATGGCGTACTTACATTCACATAAAATAATTCACCGAGACCTGAAGAGCCCCAAGTATGTTTATCTAATTTCTTCTATAATTCTTTTGAAATCAATTGACAATGTCCACTATTGATAATTATTACTATCCAAATAAAGCGTAAATAGATAATTGATGATTTTGATAAAATAATCAATGAAATTCCTTGGTTTAGTTTTACTTCATTTAATTTTCCTAACAAATGCTTTCACCAAAGTAGGCATCTTCAGGACTGACGCCTATTCAGGCGAAAGCACTTGTTGGTTAAATCATTAACTATGGAGTTTTATCAATAAATGTCCACAAAAAGCATAAATATTAATGGTATAGTGTGCGAAAATTATTTGATGTTATTTTTTATCATATTTTTTACCTCATGGCATAATATCCATCCATCCACATCATCCATACAAGCCCCAACTCTTAAAAAAAAAAAAAAAAAATGTTTTTTTTATTTGATTACAAGTATCTATAATATTTGTTAGTATTATTTTTTCAATTTTATATTTATTAGGGGAAAAAAATAAACACATTATAAATGAGATATTTGTCATTGTTTTTTAGAATAATGTGTTTTGATGTTCTTTTAAAATACTTATGTACTAAGGGCGTTTCCAAAATAATGGGAATTATTAAAGAACTGAACACTTACGTTTCCGGTAAATATTTTTGATACTGGGCAAGTTCTTACATATTTATCTAGCAATCCCACTCTCTGCCAGACAGTTTGGTTTTTTTGTATTCACTTACAAGTACAGACGTGTTTTTGAAGCCTCTGAAGTGTAATCATGGAAGATGCCATAAACGCTGTAATGGTGACTGCAAGGGAATACTGGAAAATTACCTGCAGAATACTATTTTTCTTTGTTGTATGGTCCACTACGACAATCCTTACAAAGCGTCTTAAAATAGCTCGAAACTTGGCTGTTACTGTAGCCCGCTATTTTGGAAACACTCCTCGCATCATCCGCCTAGCGTTATTTGCAACTGGGAATTTTTTTATGTTTACCAATTTTAACATATTTTCCAAATTCAATAGTGCACTGGTATATCACCCCAAATCAATTTCAAAATGCATATTTTATTTTATTTTACTAGAGCATTGCGTGGGTACTGTATATCACAGATACACAATGGATAATCACCAACTCATATACGTTTTGACAATGAAGGATATCGGGGTCATCCGTGAAAGCGGGTTGACTTTTCATGCTAACATTGAGAGAATGTATAACTTTACACTTAAGATGTTGGGTTTTATTCTATGAACGAGCAAAGTTTTCGAATATATCAGTACATTCAGAATCCTGTACAATTTGTTAAATAAAAAAATCTGTTAATTTCATTTGAAATTGCTTAGATAATTTTTTAACTTTCTCATTGAATGATGTCTTGCTGATGATAAAATTTCTAAACATGCATTATTCTCCCACAAACAAGTCGGGAATAATATTAAAAACAAAATTTATATTTAGAGTAGATTTTTAAGAGTTTAATGATATAATTATCAATATATTTAAAACAAATTTTCATTTATAATTTTTGAGTTTAAAAATGAGCACATACAAAACAGCTTGCAGTTAGAATCACATCCTTTTAATGTCACGCGTTATGACCGCCGACTGCGCTTCTAATAAACATCAAGTTTGCCGCCAAAACACCGTTTTTCCCACAGGGCGTGAACATCTTGTTTTTAAGTATTTCAAAATATGCATATTTTAAACCTTTTTAGAAAATTTATCTAACATTGTTAAAAAAAAAAATTGAAACTTTTTGCTTATTTTAAAATAAAAATAATAAAAAATCGTGGAAAGACCCTAATGTTTAAAATAAGATCCAATTTCTTGCTAAAGCATTTTTATTTCTTCTAAATATTTTTAAAATATTAATTTGATTTCCTTTAATATCCCACTCTTGACACAAAGCCGGTGATTTGCCAGTTTGTCTTTAAATTATATTTTTGTATCAAAAATTATTAAAAATGCATTATACAGGATGTTTTTTAAACTCTGTCACATCCGAAACCACAATGATCAGTGTGGGCAAGAAGACATATTAGCATTTTTGAAAAAATATTTAGGACAAAGAATTTTTTTAGGAAGTAGTGGGTTAGGGAGAAGTGAGGGGAGCGCGGCGCAGTATCAGACTCCCCCCTCCCCCTCCTTATTTCTGCCCGGCAGAAGTAAGCAACCATTTGCTTATTTTGATATTTTATTTTTTTAAATTTTATTCGTTCTAAAAAATTATTTTAATGTGCCAATATGTCTTCTTACTCATACTGATCATCGTGGTTTCGGATGTGACAGGGTTTAATGAACACCCTGTATTTGTAAATCTAATATTATTTTTTGTGTTTTGATTCTATTTTAAAGACATTCTAAATAGTGTATTAAAACAATGTCACTTGATTTTTTTATACATATTTTTAAATTTTAATGAGAAATTAAAAGTGCTTTTAAAAATTAATGATCACTTAACAGATATTACCGGTGCAACAACGATAAGTAAAAATTATGTTTTTATATTTAAAATGGAATAGGTTAAAATAGGAAAATGTGCCATTTTATTCAATTCAAATTGGCGATTTCACAATGCTAGATATTCTAGTATTGCCCTATCATTTTTTCTGCATTTATTTCTGTATTCCATCTCTTCACTTACCTGCATTAAAAAATATTTAAAAAAATAGAAGTACGTATTTCTTGCTGTTTAATAAATATACGATTGTGTTTGAAAATTTTATAAAATTAGTATTGTTATCCCAGTTCTGTACTAATTTACAGGACAAAAAATTTGTTATAATTTTATTCTTTCAAATTTCTCCATATCAATATTTATGTACTTGCTCTCTATCTATGTATCATAATTTATATTAGTGATCTCTTTATAAATATGTTAGTAGATATTTTATTACTTCGCATTGTTACTGTTTTATTTCAGTTAAATGTTATAGCTGTCTTTGTTTGCTATAGTTTTTTTATGAAATATTTGGTGGACCTTATTGATCTATCGTGAATTTTTTTTAACATGATTTTGTAAATATTAATCATTTTATGTACAGTAGTAGGCTGGGCCGCTGTGAAATATGATTACATTCTGATAAGTCTATCTGCCTCCGGATTAATATCAATATTTCAATATTATTTCATTTTCAAGGTAAGTTCCAGTTTGGGTTTCAACCAAATTAAAATGAAGTTTGTTTGACATTTCATCCTGCAAGTGTAAGAATATCAATGAATGCATGTCCCAGACACAAAAATGTACCTATCAAACTTCCTTATCAACTAACAAACCACTAGAAGAATGGCGATTGAAACCGTATATTGTGTTAAAATAAATAAAACAATCAGCACTGAAAAGGAAAATGCTTTGGGGAAAATCTCAGATTCAGCCTTAAAAAAAAAACACAGATAGGCTCTATGTGTTGACTTTATTTTCAAACTAGTCAATCGGAAATGGACAATAATGACAGTCTTTGCCAGTCACATTCAGAAGCCTCAACGTAGGCTGCTCCTATTGATAAGTTAATCGCTACAAACAGTACAGTAGGCTATGATTTATTATCAATAACATGTAATAAATTCAAATTCTCAGACAAAGCTTGGGCAACTATTGCTTCAGCAGTTCTTCGGCAATTATTGATAAAATTAGCTTCACCGAAAATGCAAAATAGCACAAAATTGGCCACATTAGTCAAAGTCCTATAAATACTTGCTTTATACTTCGACAGAAGAAGGATGTATTCTTCCCCGCATATGATTTAACTGCCCGAACGCAAGAGACATTTGTGAAAGTTTTTTGTTCTGTGTTCGCTGAAAATCCAAAGCACTACCTGGAAAAAAAGACTTTGGCATCCGAATTCCTGTCCCTGTTTCCCTTTCCTGACTTCTCAAAGGTCAGACACAAGTTTCAGCCACATTGTGCAGAACATCTGAGAGAGAAGACTTCACTGAAACCCAGATAACGCCTTGAAAAGTCATGCCAAAATTCGATAGCAAGATAGATTTTTCATGCTAATTGAATTATTATGTTATAATACCATAAATAATATTTTTGTAAATGGCATTTTAAAAACTTTTCCTTGTAGTAAATAAATGTTACTTATAAAATTTCAAATAGTTTTGAAGGCCCACATTTTTAAACTTTTAACAAAAAAAAAGTATATTTCAAAGTCAATCCAGAGGCAGGAAATGATATCCAATTTTAAAAAAAATGTATGTGAGCTAAAGCTTCATTTGGCACCCTTTTTTCTGCTGTGCCGGATAGAAGTTGGACTTTTTTCCCCATTGAACTGTGGCCCAGCCTAATGTACGGTGAATTTGGTAGTTGTATTGTTTTGTATGTTTAATTAAATAAATAGTCGCTTCCTGGCGCCTAATTCAAATCAGCAAATTATGCTGCCACACCCTGTATTATGGAAATGACACCATATGTTACAAAATATGTTCTTAATATTTTTTTTTGTATTTATTTATTCAAAATCTATATTAGTTCTTAAGATGTTATGAACTAATTTAATAATGCATAAATAAATAATAGAAGTTCTTCATTGGTGGCCTCCGTGGTGTAATGGCTAAGACACGTGACTCACGCACATAATATTCCGGGTTCTATTCACGGTGAGAACACAAAAATTAAAAATGTTATTTTTCTCAACCCCGGGTGTCTGTGCTGTAATTCACCACTTTAATTAGACCTCTTGGCCTGTTGTGCGAAAAAAAAAAAAAAAAATTTCATCTGTTATAATAATGATTTATTTCAGTAAAATGGCTTAATTCCTTCATGTAAAAAAAATAAAACATTCTTATTCAAAATATAAAAATGACTCATTAAAAAATGGTAAATAAAAATGTTCCTAACAATGAGAACTAAGAAAATATCTAAATTTATTACAACAGAACAGGAAAACATTTTTGAGAAATTTCCCTTTCACCCCTTAGGGAGTGAAATCCAACCTGTCTACAAAAATTTGGACATACTCAGAATATTGTTGACTAAGAAAATAAATTAAAACAAATTTAAAGTAAAATGAACAATGTTGCAAAAAAAAAACAAATAGTACAGAAGGAAAAAGATTTTTTTACAAAAAAAAGTAAAATCAGTAACACTACTAATAAAAAATTATGATCTGGGGCGAGTGGATCCACCCTGCAAGTAGTAGTCCAATGGTTAGCTCTTTTGTAATGTGCAAGGATTTAGTCAGTAATTCTAAAATGTGATTTTTTTAAAACTCTTCTCTAAATGTATCCCTATTGCGCTTGCATTTAGCTACAATAATGTTTTATGGGAAATGTATCAGATGTTTTTATCGCGTGGCTTAAGCTAGAAGTAATGTTAAATTATAATAATTGCTGTAGAAATATTTTTCTAGCTAATAAAATAATACAAAAAAAGAACTCAAGAGCTATTAATGTTCTTTATATAATAAACTAACATTTCGTCATTTATTTTAGTATACTTATTGGGGAACATCAAAAAGTGAAAGTTAGCGACTTTGGAACTAGCCGAGAATGGAACGAGAGAAGCACCATAATGAGTTTTGCTGGAACCGTTGCTTGGATGGCCCCTGAAGTAATACGAACAGAGCCTTGTTCCGAGAAAGTAGATATTTGGTCGTATGGTGTGGTTTTGTGGGAATTGTTGACCTGCGAAATTCCTTATAAGAATGTAGATTCCTCAGCCATCATCTGGGGGGTGGGAAATAATTCCCTTTCTCTACCAATCCCATCCAGCTGCCCTGACAGCCTGAAACTGTTAATCAAGCAGTGTTGGAGCTCTCAACCGAGGAACCGACCATCCTTCAAGATAATTCAGGCACATTTGGACATTGCCAGCGATCAAATCTTGAACCAGCCTACTGAAAAGTTTAAAGAAGCACAGGAGTCTTGGAGAGATGAAATACAGTTACATATGGAGTTGTTGCAGGAAGGTTCCGTACAGAATAACACAGAAAAGGAATTGGTACAGAGGAGAAAGGAAGAGCTTAAACATGCCCAAGATATCAGGCGTATATATGAACAAAAGCTAACCAGAACTAATGATCTTTACATGGAATTGAGTGCTGTCATACTGCAGTTAGAACAGCGAGAAAAAGATGTTACTGAGTATGTATAATACTTTTACGATGGCCGTAAATTACTTAGATTTTTTTGGTTTACTTGCATCATTATATTTTGTTATTTTTTCCAGGCGTGAGAATGCAGTGGCTCAAAAGCAGTGCAAATGTGATGTTCTTATGAAAAAGAATCATACACAATACCAGAGGCAAACTTCATCTTCTCCCGATGGTCCTGTTTCACCGTGTAATCATATGGACAATCTTAACAATGTTTTGCATTCTTTTGGCTGCAAGATAGATCTCAATGTCTCAAAAATACGAAAATCTCAAAGAAAATCACATGGACAAGCTCGATCAACAGTGTCCAAAAATATCCAGAAGAAAAAACGAGTACTAAGTGATGTTTGCACTCAAACAGAGAAAAATTATGATGCCATCAATAGGTTTTGTGTTTTTAATGAAAACACAAAAAGTGATCCGTCGTTACAAGTTGAAGGTAATATGACTACAGCTGTACAAGAAGTTCTACAAAATGAAAATGGAAATGATGTTCATATTCCAGAGGAGACATTTGTTGCGGATCAAAAACTAAATATTCTCAATGGCATATGCAAAATGTCAGTGGCATTTTACGACAGAAGATTTTAATCGAAAGTGAATATTTAGTGTCTACAATTTCCAGGTCTACTTGTACACAATATGCTCATAAATTTTGGCCTCTATTCAGATTTAGCTTTATGTTACATATATGCAACATACACAGCTGCTTAGTAGGATATTTTATTTTATTTATATTTTAATGTTACACATATTTCATGAAAGCAAAAATGTAACAACTCAGTAAATCATACATTGACACGGGCTTTCTTTTAAGTGCATATGCACTTAGATCATAAGACTTGACACTCTATTTTAAGATAACATTACCACAAATGTATCACCAGGCAATTGACTAATAGAAAAACTACTGCTGGATGTTTTTTTTTTATGTTGAGCAAAACTTTTCTATTGGTGACCTGATTTTGTAAGTATGTTCCAGCTATGTGTAATTGGTTATTAAGTTGTCTGATTTTTGTGAAAAAAAATCTAGAATTAATATGACTTTTTTATGTTTAGTTCAGTGAGCTGTGAATTATATATTAGTATTTTTTCTATTTTTACATGCTTTATAGAATATTAATAAGAAGTATGTAATTTGTATCAAGTATTTTATAAAGTTAATTCCTGGAAGCATTTTAAAAATTCTCTCCAAGCAATATGACTAAGACTTATTGTGACACAAATATTGAAGATTGGAACATAATTATGTGTTTCTAAATATAATGCAAAAAACGTACTGTCCTTTAAAGAGGTATATATTTTTTTTAAATTTAATTATCTTCGAATTCTAATTGATTTTTAATGTTACTACTACTACTACCATCACGCCATTTCCATATTATGCATCTATCTTGGCATTAAATACTATTTTATTTTTTAGTGTTGAAAATTGTGCTGCAAAAAGTTTTTAACTGTATCTCATGCATGAAATAATTTTTAAAATGCAGGACAACCCCAAAAATAAAGTATGTATTGTAATTAATAATTATTTTATGTATTTTTTTATTGTTATTTGTGAAATAATATGACTTCTCTATTATTGTAGATCAGATAATATTTTTATTTATAAAACTGATGTTCAAAATTTGATTTGTGAATAAGTAATGAATGTATGTGTTGACAATATACATTTAAGAATTATAATCTTCAATCTCATCAATAAGGTGACAAAGTTTTCTTCGTAGATAAGATTAGAATTTGTTTCAGATTTTGGTTGATTTCTGTTTCATCTCATCTGTCAGTGGTAATAATAATATTGTGAACTTTGGAAATTAATTCATGTTTTTATGTAAAAAATATTTCTATTTCATATGTAGTTAAAACCATTTTTACTGCGCATCTCTTCATGTCTTATACAATATTTCTAATCATCCAGTCACCATTTGACATTTGTAATTTAGTATTACATATATCAGAGAAAGAATGATGTAGTTTTTGAAAATAAATAGGCTTATCCTATACTATTATTTAAAAAGACGTATGAACATTGTCATTCGGCTTGGCCGTTACCTAGAAAACATTATTACTTTTAATAATATAATCTTGTCGTGCCCAGTTTATAGGATTCAAATAAGATGCATACTCAACCAGTGACGTATAATTAAACAGACACGTTACAAGCGCTTACTAAATGGCGTTTAAATTTGTGGGTAATTGCCTTACTTATCTTTGTTCTTTAACGGACTTGTGTCGACATCAGACGTGACGATATGAAGAATAATGCCACTCCGTGTGATAAGAAAATGCTATAATTACATTTTAAATGTGAAAAATAGTACATATTGAGGCTATATTGACAATGCATTAAGTCAACAGTATTTATATATTTCAAATATTTTTTAATATAGGTGCTAGATGTTGATTTCAAATTTTATGCTATGCTTAGAATAAAGATTACTCTTTCGCAGCTTAAAAAAAAAAGAAAATTGTGGGAAAAATAATGCGTTGAATGAATAAAAAAGCTTTAAATGCGATTATCTCGGAACTTGTTTTAATGACTTAATTCATTTTGTCACTAAAGCCTTAATATATTAAATATCATTTCATTCAAAAATACAATCCAATTTATTGAATGAGCAGATAATTTGTTATATTTTTCACAATTTTATTAAGTAAATAAAAAATAACACTCACAGCTGCCAGTTTGAAGTGTTACAAAGTGTCGTATCCATGGTAATGAGTTACACAAAAAGAAATATAAACTTAGGAATTTGCTATCTCTTCTTTTTTAAATTGTTGAGAGAATGCAATATTTGCTATATCTTAGTATAGGAATAATGTGTCTGTTTATTATACATCAGTGTACTCAACACATTCAAGTTATTCTTAGCCTAGTTTTAAAGTAAACAATGTCCAAATTCTACACATTTTGTGTACATACTGTTTTGGGCAGAAGTGTACATTAGAGGTGGATAAGACCCTGTCACCGATATCACCAAAGTGACCGGATCTTTTAAGTAGTCTAATTATCACTAGCTCATTTATGTCGTCATATCTTTGCGTCTTTCGCATCTTCGTATCATTTGTATCTTCACATCTATGATTTTTTTGTGTCTTTCTTGTCTCTTGTTTGTTTAGTTTTGTTTACTTGAGCCAAATGAAACAAATAATTCTCAATCTTTGGCTGGTTTATCAACATAATCTTCTCTTTTCGATTTTATATATTATTATAATATTATTCTTTAGATATTATGATTATTGCAAACCTGTAGAAAACAGATAAATTATTTTATTTACAAAAATAATGTTATTACTAAAGGGTTTTTCAATAAGAGCGGGTAGATGTTGAAATCAAATAAAACAAATTGTGTGTTAAATTAACAAAATATTTTTTTCATATGAAAGCCCATAAGGTAAAGGCACCAGCGATGGACAGTTTTAGAAAATGTTTTTAGACTTTATAACCCTACGATCCATTTTTAACAAAATTAAATCAGACGATGTGAAATAATAATAGTACGGTATGTTGGAAATCGTTTTTAAAAATAAAATTAATAACAGGTTACAGGTTTAAATAAAAAAATAGAAAAACCATAGTTACTTCTAATCACCAGTGATGGACAGACAAAATCTAATTATAGACACCCATTAATGGACAACGCCCAGTAATGGACGTCCAGCATTGGACGTATGAGTAACAAAATCTCTTTAGGTCGTATAGATATTAGGTAAATATTTTTCCATCTTCATTACTTTAAAAAAACCTCTTTTATTTTGCTGTACAGGATCATTTATCCTTTCCACAATGTCTTCTATTTTGTACCAAATCTTATCGGTTCTTTCCGGCCATCTGAAGGTGTTTCCAATAGATAACGTCATTGTACTAATTTCAAACAAACTTTTTTCTTTGTTTTCAATTATTCCTGGGAAATATTCTCCCTCGTATCTAACTATTAGGTAACATCCCCTTTTTATGTATTGTACAAGAGCTTCACTGCTGGAGGACGTAAATTCATTCAAAGGTACATTTTCTAGATCTGATTCAGAGTCAAGATTTAGGGAAAGGGTTTTTTTTCTTTTGTTTTTTTGTCCTTTAAAAGAAGAAACATTCGGTAATCGTTTTTTTCCTTTCGTGAAATATTTTTCACATCCCTTATTCTCTACAATAGAGTCACTGTGTTCATTCCACTCACTTTCACCACTTTCGGCATATTCGATTTCCACGTCGGTGTTGTCTGAAGACGAACATTGTTGTAACTTTTTCATTTTTTTCTTATTCATATTTTTCTTTTCTCTGGCAATTTTCTCTTTCAAAACTATTTTTTCTGCTCTTTCTTGGTTTTATTTTCTTTTTCTTGTAATCTATGTTTTTCTTCATCTTTTTTTCCTTAATACTGCTTCCATGATTTATTTGTAACTGCCGATGGTAGCTTTTCTTTCTTTCTTCTGTTTTTTTTCTTATCCTCAATTTCTTTCAAACGGCGACGGCACTGTAATACCTAACACATCGCTTAATATATTTTTCAAAGGTGTACAATATTTTGTCGCTGGATTAGTACGGGAAGTGCTAGGTCTAGATTAGAATATAAGGCCATGGGAATGAAAAGGCTTAGGGCCTAGTAATTAAATACCAGATGCAGTTGATGTAGAGTCTTTTACTGCGTCAGTACTTCTAGTCGACTCAAGCTGCTCTTATTCCATAGTAAATGCTCCTGGTGTAATATATTTTGGCTCATCAGTTTCTCTCGTCGATTTCACACTTATTTGACTCTACATTAGATGCAGCCGGTATTGATTTGTCAGTTAAATAATCAGTATTCAATGATGACTTGTGTTGCTCTGACTCCTCAAAAGATAAAAAAAGAATATTTTTCTCAGGATTGTCAGCAGTTCTAATCGTTAAACGAGGTTTACTGACTCGACATCAAATGCCGGTGAGAAGAGTTATTCGTGGTACACCATATTTTAACGCTGCTGCCCCTACTGCTTCCCCCCTGTTCACTGCATCTACGGCACGTCCCATTTGTTTTGGCGTATAATTTTTTTTGGGTGCCATGGCTAGAAAAGAAAACACAAAATATACCTTTATTTAAGATCCACTTATGGACAACCAGTATTGGACACCCATGTCCATGACTAAGTTGCGTACACTTATCAGTACCACAAACATAATGTACAACAAAGACGGCATGACAGACTTAAATTGAAGGTAACTGCGATGAAAACACAGATACACTATTTGACTCAATTTATGGACATTTTGTCCATCACTGGTCTAAGATGAAAATCGGTAGTCAGTTATGAACATTCAAATTTGACAAAATATACAAGTAGCTAGGTATGAATTTAGATTGATTTCGTATCTACGGTATGTCTAGAAAACGTATTATTTAATATTTCAATAAGTAATTTCTACCAACTAATTACAAAATAGTTACTCAACTCACCTAATTATTTCTGCAAGAAATTATGAATTTCGCTAACGCCGTTCGATTGGTGCCTTTAAATGCTAGGTATTTTTTAACGTAATGGCCGATTGTCGCGATATGCATCCCGGTTGATAGATAAATATCTATAGTTTATGATTCATTGTTGCCAGCATAAAAATATGTTGAATATTTCTTATTTTAGAGGATTTAATAAACTTTTGTCCATAACTAAGGTGCAGTCCATTACTGATGCCATTACCTTATGTGCCATTAAGTGAGAAATATGACATCGTTTTAATGCCCGCTTCGGTTTCTTACGGTGGCACGAATCCGAGTGGTCCAATTTTCAATGACTCTTCCGCATAGATCTGGCTGAATTTGAGCGATGGCCTGTGTTATGTCCACCTTTAGGGCATCGGTCGATTGTGGTTTATTTGCATAGACCTGTGACTTCAAGAAACCCCACAAGAAAAAGTCTAGCGGGCTCAAATCGCATGACCTTGGTGGCCAATTCAGATCACCCCCGCGAGATATAACCTTACCCTCAAATCGTTCATTCAGAATGTCAATTGTGGCGTCCGCTGTGTGGCACGTAGCGCCATCCTGCTGGAACCACATGTCGTGTAGGTTCATATAGTTCAATTTGGGCCATAAGAAATTGGTTATCATTGTTCTGTAGCGCTCGCCGTTGACGGTGACCACCTCACCAATGTCATTTTCGAAAAAGTACGGATTAATGACGCCGCTAGCACAAAATCCACACCAAACGGTAACTTTTGAGGATGCATTATCACTTGGTGTTGGTGTTGTCCCATATATGGCTATTTTGCTTGTTCAACACAGCCATTCATCCAAAAATGCGCCTCGTCGCTAAAGATGATTTTTCGGCAAAAATTTGGGTCGTCTTCCAAACGATTCGAAGCCCAGTCAGCGAACAAACGGCGTTGTCTATGGTCATGAACTTTAAGCTCCTGGGTCAGTTGGATCTTGTACGGGTGTAGGCCTAAGTCCCGACGCAATATTTGCCAAGTTGAAGTCTGCGAAAGGCCAAGTTCTTGTGCACGGCGAGGAATTGAATGCCTCGGGTCCTACTGTACACTTTCACGGACAGCGGCGATGTTCTCGGCCGATCTTGCGTTCCTCGAACGTACGGGCGTTGGCTGATTGATTACTGAACCGGTCGTCTCCAATTTGGCCACCAAACGTTGAAAAGTTGATTGTGAAGGGCCACCACGTCTACCGTAAAACAGGCGCAGTGCGCGCAACGTTTGCACTAACAAACACTCATTTTGATAATAAAATTTTATCATTTGAACGTGCTGTTCAATTGTGTAACTTCCCATGGTGATTTGGCATAAGTAACTGAATAATTGAAAAGAATATTTAACAGATGTCATCAAAACAAAATGGTTGCCATGAGCCGTCTAAATCTACCTGCGCCAATCGAAAAACCCTTTATAAGACATTTTTTTAATAAACAAGTAGACACAAAAATTATATTTCAAGCAAAGTTTATTTACTTTGCAAATAAATACTATACTCACATGCTACTTTTATAATTAATGTTTATTTAAATTATAAATATTTTAAACCCTCTTAGCAGGTTTTACATTTTTTTTAAAGGTGGGTTTTTATATTTATAACTGTAAAGTTATTAGCTGTATAAAATAAACAAATTTACAAATGGATAAATGACATAATCAATTATTCTAAAGGTAATAAAAGTATTTCTTTAATTTTTTATATTGAACAGCAAAATTCTATATCTAATCAATTCTAATAATATCTAATCAATTGTTATTCACATTTGAGGGCATTTATAAAATACGAGTACCTACTTAATATTTTTGCCTTCATGTAAATAATAATTTGTAATTTTTACCCTCCACATTTTATAATTAGTGCAAAGTAAGTTTTAAGTGTCACATCATAAAACCACTGAGCTGACATTGACAGGACAAGAGATTTATTTACAAAAACAACAAAGTAACAAAGGAGCCTGAATAGACTTACAGGTACCTACTACAGATACATAGCGTATATATAGGTACTTAATCTACCTACTAAACGCGGAGATAAGGGATCAATCATAGCCAATAAATGAACTAGAGATACAAATGATACGAAAGATAAGAAGATACATTTAGTTTGGCGCTCTTCTCATTTGCAAAATTGGTGACCTAGATGTAAGAAACATATCTCCAGTTTAATAAATATTTCGACCTCCTCACTATGACTGGGTCGTTTGCAAACTACACACCTATAGTGTACATTCCCTAGTTTCATTATTTAAATGCAGTATGTAATCTTTGTATGAATTAATAAACAAAAAATACAGTAGTTCATAAAAATTCAATTTTAAATAGATAATGTAATTTTTAATGATGCACTGTGTATCTTAAATAAAGATTCTCATACTCATTAAAATTTTTAAATGAAATGAAAAAAAACTTGTTAATTTGGTCACGCACCTAAATATATTAACCATAACATGAAGTCTTTATTATTTAATGAAATTATAATGTAAGATAATATATTATAAGAGCTAGTGGATATTTGTGAATGTGTGCTTATTGTAGAATATTTATCATGTAATTTAGTTGGGTATTGCAGCTAAATAGTTAACCGCTGGCAACTAGAATTTGAGATTATCTACACTTGAAATTTATTTTTATTTGAGATACATTGTTTATGCACTAAATGTGAAGCACCTTTAGTCTAGTAAACCTTTCGTATGATTTAGGATCTGTCGAGGTTTGAATGCAGTGGGATTATTTTAAGAATTTTAGACGTTAATTCTACCTCGTAACAAAAATGCTGTGTTCCTTAGTTAGTTTTAGAATTTCATCAATATAATTTAATAGAGTTTTTTTTATGTAAACCTTGATATAAGAATTAAAAATAATATATTCAAACAAAACTGACAGTTTACTTTATACTGTTTTTATGCATTTTAAACAACTGTTGATAAATCTGTTTATCCATTATTGAATAAAGCAAAAGTACATAAAGAAGTTATAGAAATTGGATACATTCCCTAACAATAAATGATCTCATAACTAAAAATGAATACCTGTTGTATACATTAAAAAAAAATAGAATATTGAATATTTTTACGTATTGTAATATTAGAAATATGAATGCAAATAATCTTGTACTTTCTTATGTTTGTTTTGTCTTAATACTCGTAAGATGATTAATGGTTAGCGTCACATAAAATATTAAAAAAATAGAGTTTGATAATTTATACCGTATTATTTCACTTTTAAACTGAATATTGTCAAAAATATAGACTATGAAAATATTTTGTGACAAAAAATATTGCATAAATAAATAAGGAAGTTTAGTGTTACCTGAATTTGTTTTTTATTTCTTGGACATAACAATACAATGTTATTGTAATGTAAAGCATCTCTAAAATGTTGAGAAAGAATAACTAAAATATTTCAATTATTATTATGAATAACTTATATAGCACCATTTTCATAATAGAATACCTCAAGGGCTCTTACAATGTGATTCTATACATAATTCTACAAATTAAGAAATTAATTTAATTTAAAATTTGTAATTTAAGTAAAACAATTTACTTTGTTATCACATGCAATAGATTTAAAGAACAAGTGGGTTTTAAGTTTACGGACTGTAGGTGAGTCATTTTATTCATTAATAGATCTTTATAAATGAGCCTATGAGAAACTATTTTTAATATGATGGGAAAATTTAAAATAGGGCTAAAATTAGAAAGATCTTCCACATCTAGTTGGGATTTTTTAAAAAGTGGAATGACATTAGCATTCTTTATGAGTCTTGGAAAATGCTATGCTCCATGGAGCCAATATGTTAATGCATTTTTTTTTTAACTGTGTTTGAATCGGATTTAATATACATTGTTTGTGGGGTAATGTTGGAATAATCCTTTTAACCTCATTTTCAGATGTTTCTTCAAATTTATTTAATTTTTGGGAGGTGATAGCTGAAATTACTGGTTGTTTCGCAGAACTAGGTGCTACTCTGTTTTTTTAATTTTATTTGTAAAAGGGGCGGCAAAATCAGTAGCAGTAGTGCCTGTATTAGGTGTCTGCTATATTGTCGCCACAGACTGAAGGCTTCGCCAGAGTTGTTTCGGAGACTTTCTCTCTTCAGTGATTTTTGTGCACCAGAAACATTATTAGGTAGAATAGGGGGATATAATGCACAATTCGTGTAATATTAATTTCTCCGTTACTAATCACAACTTTCTCATAATGATTGGATTTTTAGGTACCCAGGACCTTTACCTATCATGGGCATTAGGTGCAATTGATTCTGATTGTGAAACTATTATTAATTTCAAAAGCTGACGGGGTGGGGAAATAGCGCATCGAGGGTGAGGGATATGGCTTATGGCAATTTTCTTGTAATTTAATGTAAAAAAATAAACAATTTTTTTTGAAAAAGTTTAATAAAAACTGAATCATTACAAAACTGTTATTGTGTAAGGGAATTTAACATCAAAGTTATAATGACCCTGACAAACTGTTGATGCTGGCTTAATTTTTTATATTTTTTCCATCTTAGTTTCTATTTCACCTTTTGCTAGGGGGAAATTGAACTGTATTTTCCCCCTCTTTATGAATGAACAGTAACATATTCATCTTTGCATTGAAAAATGACCCCAATGTTGTAGAGCGGTTTGACTTTTTCTGTGAACTTCACGAGAACATAATCGTTCACATTTACATTTTTGAAAAAAACTTTTTCTTGAATTTCGTTTTCATTCTCAGAATTTTCATCATATTCTCTCCAGATGAAAAAGGCAATTGATATTCAAATGAAATGCTTTTGTTGCGCAGTTTAAACATGGCTTTTGGTGCTTTGCAATTTTTGCATCTCTTGTGGCTTTTTTGACGGCGATATTCTCAGGAGTAGTCAGAACTTAATCATGTTGCTTCCCTTTGACTTCGGAAGGAGAATCTTTTGGTATCAGGACATGACATCAAGGAATTTTGATGGAGTTAATGTAGGAGCTTCAGGAGAGGATATCTTTGGAGTACTGGATGTGCTAGGCCTTAGTTCAGATTCTGGTTCTTTTTCTGGACTACTTGATATGAATAATAAGCCATCGCATGCAAAGAAGTTTTTGCCGGGGCGTACCTTACCTTTTGAAGGCGCTACACGTGGGTAACCATTTTATTTTCGCCATCCTATAATTATAAAATGTAAATAAAGCCCAGCATGTGCGTGCATACTATTTATTTTTTATGGCATAAGATACCATAGAATACATAAAACCGATTTGAAGTTTAGAAGAGAACGTAATACGGAACTTTTAAAATAATGCATTGAAATTTCACCTGTAAAATTGCATAGAAAATGGGTCCTAACTTGAGCACGGTTGGCCACACACTAAGTTAGATGCGCTTCATCTGGTAGTTAAGAATCAAACTAAAAGATTATTAAGTAGAAGATACTGGTTCGTAGTCCTGGGGTGAAGCGATGGTCAAGTCCAAGGGGTAGATCCATTAGTAGAGCGGGAGGTCGGGGGGAGTGACGAAATAAAACGATTTGACTAAGGTGAACTTGAGGCGAACTGATTTATTATTTTAAATGTACACATTATATAGGGCATGTTTTTTTTTCATTTTCATTTTTAATTTTTTTTTTTTTTGCACCACAACAGGCCAGGAGGCCTAATTACAGTGGTGAATTACATCACAGAGTACCCAGGCTTGAGAAAAATCACATTTTAATTTATGTGTTCTCACCGGGAATCGAACCCGGAACCTTCCGTGCGTGAGTCAAGCGTCTTGACCACTACACCACGGAGGCCGCGGTTGCGGGCTCCCGCTACCTGCGTCCGAACTGGCGTTAGGCTACTACGGGAGTGGGGAAGGAAATACCGCCCCCACTATTCCCGGCCGGCGCGCCTCCCCCAAAGTGCATATGGGGAGGTGCCGGCACTCGGCTCGGTCACTTCACTGGGAGCCGCCGCACGCGCCACATCAATTACAAAATGCTTTTTTAAAGGCAAACATTAGTCTCGTTTACAAAAATGCCTTTTTTAAGGCAGACCTTAGTCTCATTTATAAATACAATTGCCCCTTTTTAGGGCAATAATTAGTCAAACGTTTAGCTCCAGGCCCTTTTTAGGGCCTGTAACATAAATTTATATTCTATAGTACCCCGGTATCGCTAAAGTCAGACCCGAAAGTGGAATATTTATCCTTTATTGTAGGTCTAACATTTAGCCGACAGATACCGGGGGCCCAACTATATTATTGCATATTACATATTTTTAACCGTCCGTTACATTACACGTTCATGTCATGTCATAATTTAACAATTATTATGCCATTTGTTAATGCTATTTGACCATGGTTAAAAAAGTTCACAGATTTCACTGAACAACTAGTAAATTTAATGCAGGGATTTTAAAAATCTAATATCAAGAAAAACCTAATGGCATGCAAATGATAAGCGACATTTAAAAAATGCATTTTGGCATATTTCAACAGTAAAGTAATATATATTTTTTTATAACACAAAACTTCTTTATTGGCTCATTATTTTCAAATTACTCTCCTCTTATATTTATTATTTATGTATGGTGAAAGTGTTTTTGCATGTGATTTATTTGTAATAAGTTTATAAATATTTATATAAATAAAGTCATTGCATTTAGTTGCCTTTTGTTATTTTTGTACTTGAGTAAAAAAACAAACTATGCTCGACAGACCCTGTAGATTTAGCATAGGCAGTCTTTGACTTACGACCACAGTTGGTTCCGATGAACAGGTCGTAAGTTGGCTTATGGAATCGTATAGTTTATTATTTTTTTTAGAGTTTTCTATGTTCTTGTTATAATCACTTCGAGCCATGATCGCTAAAGTATCGTAAAAAACATTATTTCACCAGAGAACACTTCTCAATTAACAAGGAATACATTTTGAGAATTGAACTGTGTTTCGCCTATTTAATTTATTGGTATCAATGAAGCCAAGAGAATAAGTGAAGAAGAAAAGACCCAATTTGTAGAAGAATGAGTTATGGATTGGTGAGCACAGCTCACAATGTCCTATTTGTAATAATATTTTTTAGCTGGCAAGCGCATTCCTGTGCTCGATCATCCTCTGTATTTGCCAGATCTACCCCTATCAGGGGAGGGGGGAAGCTTGATTGTCAAATCTAAATAAAATAAAAACTAAGCACAAGAGAGGTTTCCTCTTTTTTAATTTGATGTAATATTCATTTCCTTTTCTTCATATGTACTTCCGACTTATTAAATATTTATTTGTAACTAAAACATGTTAAACAAATTTAAAAAATGAAAAAAGGGGGTAGTTTGTTATTTTGATGGTGGGCGATATTGAGAAAAATAAAGATGACATTAGATAATATCGGAGGTTGTAAAATGAATAGTATAAATAGATGGAAGCTGTCCTTCGAGTAATAATGCGCAAGGGGGCATTATTACTCTGAGAAGCTGTCCATCTCTCCGCTAACCAAGAGAGCGCGATTGGAACTCAAGAGGAGATGGCTTCTTTCTCGTGCCATACCGAATTTGTGAGATAGAAATTTAAAGTTCGCCATGTGTTTCCCATTTATTTGTTTACTTTAATTGTATGCTATCATTGTAACTTAAATTAGTTTAAAGTCCAAAAGGAAATAATTAAACAGCTGACGCCCGGCGCTGTGTCCGGTCCGGGCTGCACAGTGTAAAATTTGCTACCGGCCACAATCCTGTTCAGCAGCAGGCAGGTTGCGGAATAAGTGCTACTGCAGCAAAGATAACTGAAAATGATATAAACCGTTTGTCATCCCATAATAACATTACCACTTATAATAGCCACTTAGAATGTTCGTGGTCTAATACAACCAGGAAAACTTGAAATAATAGAAGTAGAAATGGAGAGATGTAAAATAGACATAATGGGTATAAGTGAGACACATTGGAGAGGTAGCGGACATTTTGCATTATCAAACAATAATTGTGTATTCTTTGTTGGTCTTGAGGATTGCAGTCGCAATGGAGTGGGTTTTATCGTATCCAAAAAACTAAACAATTATGGGATACAAAACTGTAAATGATCACACAATTAAAATTAAACTGCAAGCTCACCCTTAACATTTTACAAATATATGTCCCAACATCAGCAGCATCTGATCTGGACATTGAAATTTTTTACAGGCAACTAGAAACTATTAACGACAATACCTACAAAAGAAATAAAATACTGCGGGGTGACATGAATGCAAAAATAGGTATAAAGGACGACTGTGTTTTTTAGCGGGTAAATTCGGACTTGGAACCAGGAATGCCAAAGGTGAGCATTTTGTTCAATTTTGCACAGAAAATCAATACTTAATTATGAACACGTTTTTCAAGCAACATCCAAGATGTTTATACACCTGGTGATAGGCATTGAAACCAAATTGACTATATCACCACTAATCAAAGTTGACACTCAAATATCACTAGTGTAAAAACATTGCCGGGTGCAGACTGCGGTAGTGACCATCAACTGTTGGTAGCTAACTTCAAAATTAGATTGAAGTCGGTATTCAGAGAAAAAAAACCTAAATAAGATAACCAGGCTTTAGAAGTTTTTGAAAGAGGAATATGCGCAAAACTCATTACACTTGAAAATGATCCTTTTTAATCCGCTAATGCCACATGGACGAAAGTCAAAACCACAATCTTAACAACAGCCAATGATGCCTGTCCATTGAATGACACACTCAGAAGAAATAAGGTATAGATGAGCGATGAGACTTAGGCACTAGTAAAATAACGCATAATCCCAAATGAGAACAGTGTTGCTTGCAACAGATAGCAATATAGAGCATCACACCTTCAAGTGCGAAAAGCATGTAGATGTGATAAAGATGCATACATTAATACTGTTTGTAAAGATATAGAACAGCTGGCTCATACTGCACATACTAAAGACATGTTTCTGAAAATTAAAATCCTTATGAGTAACTTTAAGCCCAAAACCTATGATTGTACATATATTATTATTTATGGCCATTGGTTAGCGATTATTGTTTTTATTTGGATTCCACATATTTGAAATCATCATGTTTTTCTCGGCGGGAAACATGGGTAAATTATACACAACAGTATTTACAAATATTCATTATATTTTCAAGAGAAAAGTTTCTGTATTCCAGGTAATTTGACGCTAAGCAAATTTATCCGAAAGGAATCGAATCCTAACTGGCTTTAACAATAGACGGAAAATATTAATATTATATTTTATTTAATGGTATTTAGTAATCATTCATGCAAATATTTAAATGGATTTATTTCTAAAGGCCGTAATTAAAATGCTGGTTTTTCTGAAATTAACTAAAGACTTATTTGATTTTTGTAAATTAATTTATAATTAATTATATCATTAAAGGCTTATTATTATTAAAGTATGATTAAAGTGCTTCTTTCAGAAACCCTAAAACACAAAATGTCGAAAACGAATTGTCGTTCGTTCGTATCGCCGCGTTATTTCCCAATACAGACCACAGACTACAGATATCATACAGACAAAGGTTGACCATAGTTCTACATTATCTCTGAGGTTGACTAGATTAACACCACCTAGACTCAAGGCTTTGGCACTGAAATGATGGAGGCCATTTTTTGTCAATTTTGTTAACGTCAAAAAAATTAGGTTATGAACAGTTTAGGTACCTGTTGGTTTTTCAAAAATTCTGACTGAAGAAACAAATGCCGTTCTTTATTGTTGAGTCACCGCAATAGTGACGTACCACCATAAAACTTCACTATCGCTCGACGATATCAACTTTATATTGAATTATATTGTGCATGTTCATTTTAAGGAGTTTGAAATGCGATTTATTACAATTGATTGACGATAATTTTGACATTGAACTATTACGTATCAAGCTATTTAGTCATGAACACCCGTTTCTATTTACCCCATCTGACAGAAAATTATTTGAAACCGATATTGAAAATTGGCAGAAAAAATACTGTTCAACACTATTGTAATGTGTCAAAGTCAAAAGTACCTTCTTATCACAGACTACAGAAGTGCTTCTTATATTGAACTGTAATCTATGGGCATGACGTTAAAATCGTAAAATTTAAAATAAAATGTATATAAATGTGGGGTTAGGATGTTATACGTTAGAGTCAGCGGAAAATTGAAACTTTAATAAGTAGTTACATGTCACGTTAACGATCATTGTAATTATTGTAATTTTGATGTAAAGTGTTAAAATGCGTGCCTTCACAATTGTGTAAAGTTTTGATGATCAGTCTTCGTACATTACTGAAAAATGTGTCTATTTTGATGATTTTTGTTAGCTACTGGGCCCGTAACGTAGTAAAACAACATTTTCCTTTATGCCATATCTACAAGAAATACGCAAATCGACATGGATGCCAATAGTGTAAGTACTCGATAGGTAGATGTTGCACAGGGACGGGTAATTTCTCTAAACCTATCCAGCTTCATAGCCTTTTAAAATCTAACACCTTATCTCTTATAGAATCTCTCCTGTTACCTGATTGTCAACCATTTTCTTTCATTCGTGTCACGGAAACAGAAATATACAAAGTTCTTCTCTCTATAAAGTCAAATTCTTGTGGATATGATGGGATTAGTATTTCTATGATTACCTTGATCATGGACTATCCTACCCATTATAACTCACATCATTAATCACGGTTTAACTTCACAATCCATCCTGTCAATGTGGAAAATGGCCAATATCATCCCACTGCCAAAAATTCCTTCACCCACGCAAGTGACAGTCTTTCGTCAGATCTCCATTCTTCCTATCCTTTCCAGAGTAACAGAAAAAGTAGTATTCAATCAAATTAATATATATTTAACTAACAACAACTTATTTGATATTTACCAATCAGGTTTCCGTTCAGGTCACAGAACTACGAATGTTCTTGAAATTTACAGACGATACTAGGCAAGCCATGAACAATAAGACAGTCACGATTTTAACTCTCGGATTTCAGCAGCGGTTTTTATTTAGTTCTATGATAAATATAGTCTAATAAAACATTTACAACACAATATTTACATCTATACTTATTCTAACATATTATTTATTACTATTGTACACTTACTATCCTAACTTATAATATTCAAACTGTTCTGTTTTAATACTGTTGATCTTGATATCCTTCTTGCATGGCTTGGTTCTCTCAAATTTTCATTTCCAATCTTAAAATACTTTTCGTCTTTCTTAAATGTGAAAGTCAAAGAGTCATACGGGCAAACAGGGTATCTAAATTTAATAACCTTAGCACGGCAGTTCCTCATGGTAGTGTACTGTTTCCACTTCTATTCTCCATCTTCATAAATGAAATATTTTCTAATTTAGACAGTTCGTTTCATCTATAGACAGGAAAATTCCCAACTATAAGCATTCAGCACGGAGATGAGATTGTCCCTTTTACGACCCAGATTAAGTTCTTGGGAGTAATTTTGGACACTCATCTTACATAGAACAAATACATAAATCATATAGTAAACAAGTGTCAAGCCCAAATTAATACGTAAAGGGAGCCACCATTTTTATACAGAGACTTTTTTACACTGTGTATATCCGGAGCTATCTGGATTATGCCTCGTTCTTTTTAGAACCATGTTAAAAAAAAGAATCTCCAAAGACTCGACTGGATCCAATCCCAAGGTCTGAGACTAGTCATCGAAGCCACGAAGTACTCTCCAATTAAAGCTTTACAGGTAGAGGCGTCTGATGCCCCACTCCGAATGAGAAGACAGTATTTGGCGGATATATTTTTGCTAAAATGCTCTGTCCAAAAAAAATAACCTGCTCCTCAAAAAAGTTCAATTACTTTCCGAGTGACATCATCTTTTTGGTCCCATACTAGTCAACAGTTATCATTTTTGGAAATCTTTTGAATTTAACACTAAGCCTAAAAACCCTTCATCCCCTTTGTCATTTTCCATTTCAAGTTTCTATTTATGGCCCAAATATTGAGCTTACATTCACAGTAGAAAGCCACCTACAGCTACAGTGTACATTCAACCGTATTCGGTCGTCAAAATCGATAGGTTGGAGAATTATCTACACTGATGGGTCTCGGTCAGATTCCCCAACCCACGTGGGTGCGGCCATATATTGTGAAGACAGCGACTTCCAAAGTACAATCTTTGGAAGTTTCATTCAAATTACATAATTTCGTGCCTGTATTTACAGTGGAATGTGTCGCAATCTGAGATGTTGGCAAGTACGCTTTAAACTCAAATAAAAAGATCAAATCTCCTCCATCCTCTTATCCCGAAGATGAGCTCTGCATGGAAACTCAATTTCTTCTTTCTTTAGCAAAGGCATCAAATGAAAATTTTGTTATGTCTTGGATCCCTAGCTATTGTGGTATTCCTGGTAACGAAAAGGTGGATGCGTTAGCAAAAAAGACGGTCCATTCCGGAAATCCTGCCTATGGTAATTTACTACCACTAGGTGATCTCCTCATTACGACAAAGGTGAAGCAACTTCGCACATGATAAGAATATTGGGTAGCCTCCTCCTTTCCAATTGAAACCAAATGTAACAGAAAAGCCTCGATTTCTCTAAATAATCCTGAATAGGTTTGAGACATCTTCTATATGCAGAATGCGCATTGGGCACTGCTGTAATGGTTCTTGCCTGTTCAGAATCGAATCGTTCAGAAAGAAGAAAGAAGTTCAGCTTAAGAAGGAATGTCTAAAATATGTTTTTTTTATGCCCTATAAATTATTGTTCCTAAGCTCCTATCTGACCTCTCTGATATTAACATCCCACTTTCTAATCATATTATAACTCTCCTGTCCCAATAAACCTATACATCAAATTTTATGTAAATTTTATATGTTGTAATAAATGTGAAATACTAACACACTGACTATGTATTACTAACAAATGTGTAAATATACTAATAAAAATATATTATATACATAGTTCAAATAACACTGGCTAGAACCCCCAATAGGGAGGAGAAAAAGCCATTAAAAAAAGAAGATGAGTGATCAATTTACACACTGCGTACCATTCACCATTGTGCATATGTTTTATTATCCATACTTCTTCAATTTATTTATCTGTTGATTACTGTAAAATGGTCAAAATAGCTTTGTCTTCAAAGGTGTAAAAAATTATTAAAATCTTCCTAATGAACTAAAAACTATTAAAAATAATGTATCAATAAATAAATTTAAAGTTAATCTAAAGAAATTTTTTGAACTCGTGTAAAAACAACATTAAATTTTAATTAGTATGAATGTATTATCGTATTATGTTTATTCTTTATATATCCTATGTTTTTATTTTTATTTTCATGTACTCGTATTAAAATTATATAAACTCTTATAAATAAACAACTAAAACAGTGTAAGTCACTCTCCAAGCACAAGAGTTGGTCTCTTTTGTGTAAAAGTAGTTATGTTTAGAATTTTACAAAAACTTTTACTTTTTATGAAATTTATGAATAAAAATATAAAAAAAGAGCTGAAACATTTATTACAGCTTATTTTAATTTTTTATTTTATTTTATTCAGAAAACATAGTCATACATAATAAATATTAAAAACAAAGATTTTCTAACATAAAAGGGCCAATAAAGTTTTCGTAAATTAAGTAAAAGATGTAAACATTAAATGTGATTAAAAAAAAACTTAAGTGCAAAAAGAATAATCGTCATCATGTGCATTTTCCAAGGAGGTATTATATACCATTGGTAATTAATAAAAATACCGAATGCACACTTTGGGTCATCCAAGCACACATATATCAACGTATACAAATACACATATGCATACGCACATCTACATGCATATATAAAACATACATGTGGTACATATACATTTTATAAACCACTCAAGATGTACATTCAGCACCTATCCCAAATAATCATTAATTACAATAATCTTGTATATTTCTTTACAGGTTTAGTATCTTAAATTATCTAAATTGTTTTTTTATGAAGACAATCTAATCAGATCAGTCCCTAGGGCTATCGGACATGAAAACGAACCAAAATTTAATATTCATTGCAAATGCATACTGAAGGCTTTTAATTATATTAAGAATGATTTTATCTTAAAAAATACTTATTTTCTGTTGATTTATTTATGAACAATTTAACTTTATATTTATTTTGTTTAAAATCACAAAATCAAACAATATTAAAATTATTATTAATTTTTAAAGCATTAACTTTGTGGTCAAACATTTTACTAAATGTTATTAAATATTTGTATATAACCACTTACCGACTTTTCTATGTCTACCGGTTTTGAGACGTACCCGTCTCTTCGTCAGGTGTTGTTTTTATATTTTTGTGCAACATGTTGGTTTAATTGGTGTCCTGACGAAGAGACGGGTACGTCTCGAAACCGGTAAACATAGAAAAGTCGGTTAGTGGTTATATACAAATATTTAATTTAATAACATTTAGTGATATTTAAATTATTCAACACGGAAAATCACAAAGTTATTTGTTTCCTCAAATATGTTATGTGTCTTAAAACAATGACGGCAATCTCCACTATTGGTCTAAAATGAGTAAGATAAGGCGATGGATACAGAAACAAAAATTCTACTGATAACTGTGAAGGTTTAGGAGCATAAATGAGAGTATCTCAATGTATTAATTTAATTCTGCAACATCAACGCCAGTTTCCTTTACGTTACAGAACCAAAACCTTCTATTAATTTAAAACAGGTTTATAATATTTACTGAATAATCACAATCAAATATAACTTCTGGCTATCTGTAATATATTATTCTTACAGTCTGAGAAAAATACATTTATTGCATATTACTCGAAATGGAAAAAAAAAATGTAGAATGCCACGTTTGTTTTAACGCGCCTCATTTATTTATTAGTATTCCTATTGACCTTTACATACATTATAAAATGCAGTAAAAGTACACACTTGAAGAAATAAAAAATACATGCAATAGAAATTCAATTATATAAGGCAGGAAAAAATATTATGATATGGGAAAAAACATTTATGAATAAAAAAATAAAATTCTTTATAAAAAAATTAAAAAAAACAGAAGGTTAAGAAATATGTGTTAACCAACTTATAAATGAAATATATGTACATTGTTATTATTAAAGCACACATAAGAATATGTTTATGTGTGCCCTATTTCAAGATTCAAAATAAATAATAAATACTATATTTCATTTATTAAATTTACATATCAAACCAAGACTTGCAGATCAGACAGTCGTCCTTGCCAGGAATCGAACCCTCAAACAGGCGACTGTGCTAATTACTGCACTACAAGGCGGACATATCTCCATTCAATTTTATCTTTCTGGATTCCTGAGAATAGCCATCCCGCCAAAAACACTTATCCACGATTCTATTTCACACACAGCAGCGTATTCTTCATACGTCCGAACACGGGCTTATTATAATGAGTACTATGTTTTTATATTTTAGGTCAACCAGCCAATTAAGAAACCATGGGTTTACGCTATAACAGTGGAACCTGTCATGTTCTTTTACATGTTTGCTTTTATGATCACTTCGGTCGTGGAACAAGGATTCTTCGTCAGCAAAGCATGTTTAGTTAATCATGGACTTTCCCCTGAAATATGTAATCATCTTAATGAAACAAACAATACTGAAATCAATAACAAAGTTCAGGTATATTTTCAGATGTATATTACTATTTTTTATGTTTTAGTATTTTACACCATCTTTTGTGTATCTCCTGGCCTGATTCCTTTTACCCTCTTTCCTCATTTTAGTTTGATCCATCCTTTTTGGTACTTAATCAGAAGACCTACATAACTACCTACATACTACCTAATGTGAATCGTTATAACATCAAATGACATACTAATAAAACAGTTCTCATACTTATTTGTTTGTCAGACCTCGTTCACTGTGTTTTTCTTCAAATCATATTGCATTAAACAAATTATTTTTGTTTGTCCAAGTTGTAAATACTCCAACTGTCCAACGGAAAAGAGGTATGTACCCACATGTTTTCTTTCCCTCCTACCCCATCTCTGAATATTCTGAAGTAAACTAGTTTTAAATCTGTTGATTTCAAATGTCGAAAGTAATAACTTTAATTTAAACCACCGTAACAGAGATTGATACTTGAATAAATGTTCCTTCCCTGCTGACCAAATTAAAAAAATATACAATACATAATAATGTTTATTTAATTGTTCACTTTCCGCATCTAATGGTGCACAAACCACAGAGTATCTTGATAAAAATTATGCTTTACTTACCAATTCAGGGACTATGAAATCGTCAGGTTTCTGGAACAAGTGGTCGCTACAAATTTTCAAAAATTGCAATGTCTTTATAACTGGCGTCAGATAATCTTTATTTAAAAAGTAAATAAAAATATTTCTTATTTTATAAATACAAAAAACCAAAAACCTTTATTGATGCGGGTGAGATTCATCTGATTGAATTATTTCACCTGCATACTAGGCAATGTCAGAAAATATTTTTCAGTTTTTATACTTCACAAGCATTAACAGATGGAAGAATAGGATGTATATGTTATAGGCAGAATGGTGAATATTACACGTTGTGTAAAATAACCATGTATACCAACCAATGACAGGTCATAAGCCCTGTAGATGCCTAGACTTCTATATTCTCTTATCTAAAATATCCTTCATCTCTTTTGTAATGTTAATATTAACAGCACTCGTAAGGGGTTGAATTCAGTCCTTGTCTACAAACATTTTTTACAAAAAACTATACTTTATAATCTTCTTTTTCTTTTTTTCTACTCTTTTTTCTCTCTTTATATTTCTTATAAGTAGTTGGCACGTTTGCCTACCATGCCTGAGGTCCTGGGTTAGATTCCTGGCAGGGTGGTTGTGAAATATTGGTTTAACTCATAAAGCCTTTTATGGCCACTTTTTTTACAGGCCTTTTTTTGTCTTTTTACTGTATGTATTTTTTGTCATCTTAAGAAAGTAAATTCCACTAGATTGAGGAATATCCATCTCCTCTTCCCAAAAACTCTGCAACCTAGAGTATGGCGATGATGCGCGGTTATAATTGACAATTTAGTCAGAGGTCTTCAGGCCACTGTATTTAGCCAAAATAGGTACTCCCCATGCATGGGTTTAAAAATCAACATTGTGCGAAAACCCATGTACTGTGTAACACTTCATACCTTGATGCCCAAAATCCCCTGACTGCCAAAACAAGTCATCGAAAGGGTAAGGAATTTCAAATACCTGGGAGTGTGTTACGGAAATAGACAGCTTTCAAAAAGAACCGAAGGTACGGCTAGGAACAGCATGCGCCACATTCAACAGTATGACGGTTGTCTGGAGATCGGATATTTACTCAGTGAAAACCAAATGGCGTCCATGTAAAGCCTGCATAACACCTATTCTCCTCTACGGATGTGAATCGTGGCACCTCACTAGCCAAGATAGCAAAACTCTGAGTTTCGAGAATAGATGTCTTAGAAGAATCTTGGGTGTGCGGTGGTTTTACTTTGTGAGGAATGAAGTAATAAGAGAACGGACGCAACAAACTCGCGCGCAACAAGCGGAGGTGATACGATTGGCTTGGCGATGTACTACGAAGCCCTGGACATCCACTGCTCACTGTTCATCGGCAGTTCATGTCTGAACTACGGGACGCGAACTTGATTTGGGAAGATGCACAGGAGCTGGCAGCCAAAAGAGATGTTTGGAGAATCTTCATAGACACCATATGCTCCGACTAGGGAGCTGACATGGAATGACGATGATGATTTTTTGTCTTTTATATATATTGATGTTACTAACGTCATAGATGGACACTGTACAATTAACTTTCTATTTTTAGTTGAACTGTACATTATTAAGTTTTATTTTTTGACAAAAAATTAGACAACAATATTAAATTCTGTTTTAGTTGTTGATGAAACCAGATAAATTGTGAGGATTTTTGATTAAGATACTATTTAAATATTTTTTTTTTCAGAAAACTGTGTCTACGTTTCATCAGTGGAATGGAATTTCTGGTCATGTAGTGCCAATAGTCCTGGCCTTTTTCCTCGGAGCATGGAGTGATAAACGTGGAAGAAAGGCTATTCTACTTGCCGGATTAATTGGAAAACTGATATATTCTTGCATGGTTATTATTATATCATTGAAAGGTAATATTTATTTACCTCGTGGTTTAGTAAGTATTGCGTTTGGCTACAATGCATGAGGGTGCAGTTTTAATTCCTAAAAAGGTAAAATACATTTTAACATATTACAACAGAGATGAATCAACATTATAGAAGGGAATATGAAATCTAGGCGTCTACAGGGCTTATGACCTCTCATTGGCTGGTTTAAGTGGCCACTTTGCACACTGTGTGACATTCACCATTCTGTCTATATTTGAACACATATATTTCTTCTAGAAAATTACTTCTATAAAAATTTGGACAAACTCAAAACATTGTTTACAAAATATTTATTTAAGATCTGATTTTTGCGTTGTTTACCTGGATTGACATGAAATGTAAGATTGGTCATACACAATAAATTTCCACAAGAATTCCATATATAGCTCTTCATGGAATATCAGATGGACAGCGTCCCCCACTGAGACCCTCAAAACAGAGAGATAGCTGGAGTTCAGCATCACAGGGGGATAATCCTGTAATAACAGAGTCTTTGGGCTCTTAGGGTAGACAGAGGGTTGTAATAAAAAACACTTTCTGTAAATAGTCAGTATTTATTTGATCTATGTTACATAGTGGGGCTTTCCTTAACTACTTCTAGGATCTAGGTAAATCTATCATCCATGCCTGGGAGGAGCACGACTCGCTCCGGCGAGGTGAGGCATGGATGCATACTCATGTACATAGGTGATTCTGCACTCTTTATGTCTACCATGCTTATCTCACACATGCAGTGCCATCACTCATTTCTTTCTTTGTACAACCTAATTGTTGCGCAGAGACACTTTCAGTACTTTCAAATACATATTGTCTTAACTAGGCTACACGTATTTAGTCATACTCAAAATATTGTTGATAAAACCAACTGGTCTAAGAAGTGTAAGAATTGAAAAGTATTTTTGTTTCCTAGTATCTATACTGCCGTCTAAGCAAGAAGGCAGCTTTTTGACAAAAATCACAAAATGCGTTAAATATGAGGTAATGTTCCACAAGAAATTTTGAACTATTTAAATAAAGCAATGAGCATAAAAAAATATATTTTCGTACGAAAAATGATAAAATGTTTTTTAAGCAATAACACAATAAATAGATTCATAAGCAAAAACTCAGTGTAGATATGACACACACAGGTTTTATGCTTTACAAACAATTGGACATACTGTTTTTTTTTACTTATGATTAATTACAGTTTTTTTTAATTTTCATTAAGTTGATAAATACTAAAAAGTGTCAAATCTCAAAATATGACTTCTTGCTTATAGGTCTTAACCCTTTTAATCTCATGAAGTTAATCATCGGCCTCAATGTTTAATGTTAAATATTTTTTTATAATTTTGTGAATTTCAAGGTTATGCTTGGTGGTGTAAACTTGCTAATCTAACCCTATTGACTAGAATTAAATAGGTACTGAAATAAAAAAACAATGTGAACGACTATTTTTTATTATAATTTTATTTTGGGATTTTTCTAGTCTGAGGTGAAAAGGGTTGATTTCTTTGCTTTTGAATAAAAGTAATAATATTTTCTTGCATTTTCCAGACACATGGCCTCTTGAATATGTAATTTACTTGGCAACAATACCGAGTGCTCTAACTGGTGCAGATGTGGCCATATTTGCTGCCTGTTTTTCCTACATTTCAGATGTTTCATCTACTCACAACAGAACCATGCGTGTTGGAATATTAGACATATGTTATTTGAGCACAATGCCGACTGGTGTAGCACTTGGTAAACAAATATATAAAACCTCCTCTGCAACACACTGTATATCAGTTTGGCACAGATCTGAGTTATGAAGGGCCATTCTGAGTTGAACCAAATCTTCGAAATAGAGAGGGTTTATAAGTGCTTTTTACGTGACTTTTATTTTAACTAATATAAGTATTGTTTCTAGCAGGGATATTGTATTGCAACACACTTGAATCTTTTAATTTTTTTCATGAAATACATTTTAAAGTTGATTTCTGGAAGTATACATAATCCAAAAATGCTAGAATAGACCAATTTATATGTTTCAAATTTCACAATCTAATGCACTGTTCTACATGCCCAGAAACTGTACTAATGAATTTCATAATTTTCCTTTAAAATGACAATTCGCTTGCTATCTCCTTTTACATATATATGTTTTGGGAGATGGTTGTTTATTTTTGTATCTACATGTATACATATATGTTCGTATATATGTGTGTGTATATGTATATATTGACTATCATACTACGCTTTTGAAACTGTATTTCTCATATTTCACAGTCTGTTATGGGAGTTATCCTATAATGCTGACTGCAGCATCAAATAAATCATGTTATACATCTCTCTGGGCATCAAATGATTTATTGAACAACAACAAGGGCGGATTGAAAATGAAGCTACCTAAGTAGGAAAAAACACTTTTTTTTTTTCAAAAACCATTTATTTCTCAACATAGTCTCCTTTTACTTCGACACACTTAGTAAGACGATATTCCAACTTATTTATACAATCTGAATAATACGATTTCGGGAACCTCTCAATATACGCGTTAGTTTCGGTAATCACTTCTTCATTTAAGCTGAATATTTTTCCTGCGAGCCATTTTTTCAAGTTTGGAAACAGGAAAAAGTTACTAGGAGCTAAATCTGGACTATAAGGTGGATGATCAACCAATTCGAAGTGTATTTCACGTAATTTTGGCATCGTATCTAATGCTGTGTGAACCGGTGGCGTTGTCTTGAAGAAAAAGCACTTTTTTCTTCTTTAAATGTGGTCGTTTTTCCTTGATTGCATCATTCAATTGATCCAATAATGCACGATAATACTTTCCTGTGATTCTGGATCCTTTTTCAAGATAATCAAAGAGAAATATTCCGAGTGCATCCCAAAATACAGTGGCCATAACCTTGCCAGCCGATTTTACTTTTTGCCTTTGCCTTCTTCGGAGCACTTCCACCAGCTTCCACCCATTGTTTCGATTGATTTTTGGTTTCAGGTGTGTAGTGGTGCACCCACGTTTCATCAACAGTTATTAATCGACGCCAAAAATCAACAGGATTACGCTTTATCATGTCCTAACACTGCTGTGAAGTGGTCTCTCGAAATCGTTTTTGTTCGACACTGAGCAAACGCGGCACCCATCTTGCCGATAGCTTTTTCATATGCAAATGTTCATGCAAAATGTTGAACACACGTTCATATGAGATGTTTACCATTTCAACAATCTCACGCAACTTCACTCGGCGATCATTCATAACTATATCGAGGATTTTCTTGATATTTTCTTTAGTAACCACCTCTTTTGGCCTTCCTGTTGATGGTATTGTTGCAGTGCTTGTTCGGCCGCGTTTAAATTCAGCAATCCAATATTTTAGCATCTAATCTGACGGAGCAGACTCACCGTAATGGTTATCGAGCTTTTCTTTTGTCTCTTTCGCCGTTTTCCCTTTCAAATAATAATGTTTAATCACTGCACGAAATTTGCTTTTTTTTTATTTTTCAAGAAACACAAAAGTTGTTTACTTCAAACGACTACAACAAATAAACTAATCGATGAATTTGTGTGACATTTTAACAGCTGCCGTTTGACAGATCGCAATTTGAAAAAATAAATCTTTTTTGTGTTTGTGCTGCCATCTAGCGCTAGGTAGCATCATTATCAATCCGCCCTCGTATTTGAACATATTAATTAAAAACATTATTATTTTAAAATATTGTTTTAAACAAGAGCCTTAAAACTTACTTCAATAAACCTTTTTTTTAAATTATATTTGACCAGCATTTATTAAAATAGATATACAGTGTTTTTGTGGGGGGTGCTCTTATATAGAGGTATAAAGCAACATGTTTATTCTTAATAACTTTAAAATTTAGATTACCTTGCGATTAGACTGCGATAATCTGCTAAATGAATTAATTTTTGTTTGTCAAATTTTGGTTTTGTTGCCAATTTATTATATATGTAATACATTATGTTTTCATTAAAATTCTACTTTATTACTTATATAATATGTAAATACTGTCAGATAAATACCGGGACTGAATAATTTATAAGGCCCGCGTAAATGGTTTTTCGGATTTTTTTTTTCTTCCCAAGTTGGTACAACTGTACTCTATATTGACGCTAAGTTTGAGCGCGATCTGTCATTTAGTTTGTTGCCAGCTATCAAAAACATTGGTTGTACTTAAGTGCGTGTTGCGATTTTTACTATGGAGAAAATAATTTAACAAAGAATTTGTCTTTTGTCTTGCGTCTTTGTGTTGCGAATGAAATTTCGGGTACAGACGCGTTGAAAATATTGCAGAAAGCCTATGGTGACTCTACTATATCAAGAATAAGAGCATTTGAGTGGTACAAAGTGCTCAAAGTGGGTCGTGAAGTGGTTGAAGACTCATCTCGTCCTGGACATCCTTCAACTTCGAATACTGAAGAAAACATCGACAAAGTGAAGAAATTAGTACTTGAAAATCATCATTATAGCTTAAACATCTCTCATAAATTGGTTGGAATAATTTTGGTTTGATGTTTTGGGCTTGAGATGCATCGCAGCGCGGTTTGTTCCAAAAGTGCTGATTTTTTATCAAATGCAGCAACGAACGCAATTGGCTGAGGATATGCTGGAAAGAGTTTGAATGGACCCCACATTCATAGAGCGAGATGAGACATGGGTTATGAGTACGATATGCTAACTAGCCAACAGGCATCGGAATGGTGCTTGCCCAATGAGCCGAAACCGAAAAAACCACGTCAAAGTCACTCAATAATCAAGGTCATGCTCGCTGCTTTCTTCAATATTTGTGATATTATTCATTCGGAATTTCTTCTTGGGGGTCAAACAGTGAATAAACAATATTATTTGAGCGTTATGAGATGTTTGAGAGAGAACATCCGCAGAAAAAGGCCAGATTTGTGGAAGAACAACATAGGCCAGCCTGTACCGCTGTCAGAATGCTATGATCTGTTTGCCCGTGCTGTGAGAATTAGCAAATGGTTTTTCAATATTTTAAGCGAATTTATTTAAAATACTTTTGACTTCAAATACACTTGATTAAAGCAAGAGCCTATGAATGTTACATTTTTTATAGTGTATTGACTGCACAGCCACAAAACGTGCAGATGTTTTTTGTACAGTAAGGGAATGGTTACAAAAAGAGACATCTATTGATAATTTCTTTAAAAGTGAAATGATATTAATAAGCTTTATATGATATTTTAATGTAGCTTTAAATTCTCAAGCTCTATTATGGATAGATTCATTATGAAGAATAGTGATTTTGTGCGACATTCTTCTTACATCTTTACCAACTAATCTAGTTCATGTTTTACAGGTTCCTACCTCTTCAGTCAAGTTTTTAACAAATCTTTCACAATACTATTTGCCATTAATGCTTCAATGTTGTTACTTGCCATACTCATAGCATTTTTAAATCTAAGTTGGCAAACATCAAAAAAGCAGCAATCAATGGCAGAAGCTGGAGTGAAAAACTTTTTCAGTGATTTTTTTGATGGAAAACATGTTAAAGATTCCGTCAAAGTTCTTTTCAAACAAAGACCTGGATACAGACGTTTATATTTATTGATTTTAATGTTAAGCATGGCTTTATACACATTCCAAAGAGGTAAATATTTGTGGTTATATCAAGTTTCTGGTAGAAGTTGGTAACTATCATTTTCCTGTTTTGTGTAAAACTTTTAACGTGATATTATAAAACTTGATAGTTTACTTGCATAAGATAATATTATGAAATCAAACTTTTAAATTATCATTTAAAAAAAGTGTATTTCTACTCTTAGAATCTGTTATTAACTTTTCAGACAGGTTTTTTTTTTTTTTAAATCATTTTCTTAAAATTAGCATTTACTAACTTTTGCCAGAAACCTGACGATTTTTTTATTTTTTACTAAGTTGTTGGTCCAAGTAAACTATATTGCAATAAGGAAATTCAGTGCTCGGGAAATTAGATATAAAAAATGTTTTCTTACACGCGGTAAAAATTAGATCATTTGATTATATGGCAAAGTTTCTCTAGAATGTATGAAAAAATCCATAAAAATGATAAAAAACTACTTTAAATGTCGTCACAAGTTCTTCTAAATAAGCCAATGATAGAGTATTGTGATAGATTTCTGGTTTACAGTAAGCCAACCCACCAATCAGGACAACTCACCGAAGAGATCTAGTGACATCACGCGCGGAGTAATTAAAAAATTACGAAACTTAAAAAAATTGTAGCGATGATTATACAATACATACAAACATTTTTTTTTGCTTAACTTGCTCATTATTTAGGTATAAAGTCTAATTGTGTTTTTTTTTCTGAAAAAAAATATTTGTACCTTTACAATTAATTTGTGAGCAAATTATTATTTGTTCTTTCACTTTTTTCCTGCATAATTATCAAATTAGTCAATGTTGCTCTACACAATATCTTTTGGGTTAAACTTATTTTCTCGTATTTATAGTCTTATTTTTTAAATAGTTGATTCCACTTAAAACAGAATCCTAATGAAAAATATATGTATGTATATCCTATTTCAAAAGTACAATCAAACTAAAAACTCGGTTTATGATAGTTTACAATACATGATATAATACTTATTTTACAGCCTTAAATCAATGGTTTCTTGGGTTATCTTATTTTTAACCACTATGTAGAATATATACCCACCTATGTAAATCCCTTAAAAGTGCTTTATCACAAATGTGTAGATGACATCACCTTTATTTATTTTAGATGAAAAACCAATGCTGTACCTCTACACAATTAAAGTGTTTGGATGGGATACTGTTTCATACTCAACATTTAAAACATTCCAAAGTTCGGGATATGTGATAATGATGTTGATTGGTATCCCCCTAATGTCTAAAGTCTTCAAATGGAAAGACACGGTATGTGGTGGTTACCGATTATCAAAATTATATTTAAGTATGCTAATCCCTCCGTTTGATTTTGAAATAGTACTCATGCTGTTTTACAAAAAAAAAATTATAAACATCGTATTTTTACCTTATTGTAAACATTTAAATAATAGTGAGTATTGTGTTTACATTTTCAGATTATTGTAATGGTAGGTGCCTTATCACATGCACTTGGTAGAGTCTTCTTCATAATAGCAAAAGTGCCAGAATTATTCTATGTCGGGGCATCTGTCGCCTCCCTCGGTCCATGTGTAGCACCGTTGATTCGGTCCATCACATCTAAAACTGTCCTCGTTCAAGAAAGAGGTATTTTTCCATTTCAAATTTAGTTAACGATAGTGTCAATTAAGAAATAAATTATTGTAATAAATAAAAAACCATATCAAATAAAAGATAGTCTGTTCCGGAATTTTGCACTTATCTACACCAGGAAATAGTTTTGTATGAGACCTTCTACCATTTTTTTTATGTTTAAATAAAAGATTCTCAAACCCATCACCGGTCGTTACGAATACCAACAAAGTAATATTATATTCAACAATGTTTTGAGTATATCCAAATGTTTGCAGACAGGCTGGATTTCACTCTAGAGAGTTATTAAGATCTAAATTTATTGCAGCAGAGAGTACAGTTAAGTGACCACAAATCTTAATAACTAGAAATCCAGCCTCTCTACAAACATTTTAACTCACAAAACATTGTTAATTTAACTAACCAGTATAAGATGCATAAAAATTGAAAAAGTGTTTTCGGGCATTGTCTAGTAGGTAAAATAATTCAGCCAGATGAATCTCACCCACATCAGCAAAGATTTCAGCTCTTTTACTCCACAAAGATCAACAGCTGGTGGAGTTGAGGAACTGTGGATATTTAAACATAGGCACAATGGTGAACAAATTGGCCACGTAAATCAGCTAATGACAGGTCATAAGCACTGTAAATGCCTAGACTTCTATAAAATGGAATTTGTTCATTGATATAGCATTCTTTTGGCTATTAGAAACCATAATACGGATGTTTTTAATAGTTTCGTACAACTTTATTTAACTTTGTGAATGGCAAATTAATGATACAAAGAGACGAATTGAAAGGAAAGGTTCCAGACAGACAACAGACCCTTTAAACAATACACATGATACAAACTAATTAACACTATGAAGGCCCTGATACATAAATAAAGTGGCCACTTAAACCAGCCAATGACAGATCACAAGCCATATAAATGCCTAGACTTCCATATTCCCTTCTCAAAAATGTTTTCCCTTTCTGTTGCAATAAATTTCGATCTTGATTTTAAATTATTTTAAGTTACACATTAGCTATTATATAGATTAGTAAATTTATGGCTAATCCATTCGTTCTATGGTCAGACCGCCCATATATGTATACATAAAACAGAACTAATGATATAATGAATTATTATTTTCAGGTAAAGTGTTTGCATTCCTGTCTGTATGTGATAATGCAGTATCGCTGTTTTCCGCTGCTCTTTACTCCCAGCTATATAATGCTACAGTGAAAACTAATCACCCTACAGCTATTTTCTACCTTACTATGGCAACACAAATCTCTGTTTTTTTACTGGCCTTGTAAGTATTGAACCGTACTCGATTTACATAATCCACCACATCTCTTACATTTCCAGGTTGTAGGAGAATATTAGGACTATCTTAAGCCCCAGATCTAGCTGGAGTTTATCATTAATCACTTTTTGTTATTCTTCATCGCGTCTTGAGATTTAAAAAATGGTTGGATGTCTATCTAGAATATTTTTGTATGTCGTTTACAGACATCCATAAATTGTAATCACCGATCTCTAAGCTTCACAAAGTCAACAAATATAAAATGTTCTTTGGTATTTAACCATCTTCCATATGACTCGTACAACAGGAAAACCACCGCTTGTCCTTATCATTCCCTTATCCTCACCCAGTGGTGCATAGGGCACCACATTGGTATTCCGATTGCAGTGTGTTTCCATCATTTGATACATGAAGACACGATGATCACTCTTATGCTTCAGATTCAGTTCAGGGACTATTAAATATTACTGTGAAAAAAAACTTTTAAATATACATTCTTAAGTCGACCTTGCTGAGAATTCAACACAGCAACTCGTGCATGATAAGCAAAAGCTCTGACCAATTTGAATTTATAATTTTCAATAAAAATTATAGAATATACCACAAAAATTGTCTCTCTAGATCTGTAAATTGGCCGCATACTACTGTACTTGATAGACAGACCCAATAAACAGATATTTATTTTTAAAGGAATAACCCGCTAAACCTAAGTGGGATAGAGGGGATATGGAAGGAGGTAATGAAAATACACTAATGACATAAACAATATTTTGTGTATGTTCAAATGTTTGTAGACAAGGCTGAATTCCAGCCTCTTGGGTGTTATCAAGATTGATCAGCAAGCAACCGGGACCGTCTCGAAACTGACAGTATTTACAAAATGGCTTGTAAAAACGGTCCCAGTGTACATCAGGCAGACTGCCAGAAAAATTGCAAGAGTAAAAGAGCACATTAGTGCATGCAGGCTTAGCTACCTCGAAAAATTGGCTTTGGCCGAACACCACATACAAACTGGGCGTAATCTTTCCTTTGAGCCTGTAATCTTAGGGAGACCGAAGAGTTACCAAACTCGATTGGTAAAAGAAGCGATCAAAATCGATAAGATTTTACACCCCGTCTGTATAAGCAGAGATGATGGGATGCGGTTAAAATCATCCTGGTAATGAAATCATATAAAAGTGTAGATTGAGAATGACACAGATCTCATATTAACAAGCTGCATATAGCAGCGACTGCGACACGGAATGAAAAGAGCGCAAACAATACATGGCATAATGACAGAGAAAAAAACATTTTGCATAACGGCCGTGAAAATCTAAAAATAAATAATTGAGATGATTATTCTTATCCTTCAGATTCCAGATATTCCAAATATTCCGATCTAAAAACAAATCTTCAAATAAACACTTATGTCAACACTTCCAGGAGTCAAACCTGAGACTTCATGTGCGGTAGGTTAACATGTTAATTACCAGATAACGATGCAAACTAATCTCCACTCGATTTCCTTTTTTCCCGAAGTATTTTTTACCTAAAAGTAACCACCAAGTGAAAAACATTGAGAACTGTATTCAGAATTGCGCCCGGACTAGGAGATATTTATTATGGGGTATAATGATGTTAAAATTGTCCGTGTCTGGGTCTTCATCCACATGAAAGATACTGTTCTGTGTGTGGAATAGAACTGGAATCCTGGACAAGTGTTTTTGACTCAATGGCTACTCTCAGGTAAAAATCCTGAAAAAGGAAATCGAGTGGAGATAAGTCCAGCTCGTTGGCGTTTGCCTACCATGCTTGAGGTCTCAACATCGATTCCCGATGTGGTGGAGGTACAGTTGCATTGTAATTGATTTACTAGAAATCTTTTTTGTTAATTTTTTCTTCGTAAATCAAGGGACTGTAATGTTTATTTTAGTGCCCTAAAATGTTCTTTGTACAGTTTAGGTCTTCTCAGGCTTGGTTATTAATTTTTAATTGCCTTATTCGTTATACAATCATAAAAATAAATATTAAATCAAAAGTGGCTACGGGAATGGTTTGGTGAGAGATTACAAGACCGTCGGCCCCAGAAGGTTAATATTAAATATGAATGATTTTCCAGATGTATCCACATATCTCTTGGCGGAGAACCACTTGCACAAGATGAAGATAATGATGAATTGAGAATAACAGTAAATGATCCTCTTCGCGATGACTGATATAATTTTAAACCATCAATTGTTTGTTCAACAGAAATAAATTTATAAATATTTACAATTACAGCAAATTTCTTTCTTTCACCCCTCCTAAATCATTGTATTTCTATATCTTAGGATATACTATTATCTTTAAAAATTATATTTATGGAATGATATCAACAAATCTTGAAATTTTATGAAGTTACTTAGTGATTTACTATGCATCATTTAGTGATTTAAACAAAATTACGTTGTTTAAAGTTGCTAAATGATATTAGTGAATAGTGAATGTTACGCAGTGTGCAAAATGGCCACTTAAACCAGCCAATGACAAGGTCATAAGCCCTGTAAATACCTAGACTTGCATGTTCCCTTCTCAAAAATATTTTCCCTCTGTTGCAACAAATTTAGATCTAGATAACTCCCCGTGGAGGAAATCCAGCCTGTCTGCAAACATTTGGGCATACTCAAAAAATTGTTGAATGAACTAACTGGTAAAAGAAGAAGTGTAAAAATTGGAAAATTGTTTTCAGACATTACCTAGTAGGTGAATTAGTTCAGCTGGATGAATTTCACCTACATGATATAGGTTTCGGCTCTTTTATTTCACAATTCAACAGATGGAAATGTGGAGGTTTAAACATAGGCAGAATGATGAATGTTATCCAGTGTGCAAAAGTTGCCACTTAAAACAGCTAATGACAAGGTCATAAGCCCTGTGAATGCCTAGACTTCTATGTTCCCTTCTCAAAAATATTTTCCCTCTGTTGCAACAAATTTAGATCTAGATAACTCCCTAGGGAGGAAATCCAGCCTGTCTGCAAACATTTGGACATACTCAAAACATTGTAAAATGACTTACCCTGGACTGCGATTACAAATGCTATCTTCATCGGTACATATCAAGACGGTATAAAGTAAAATTGATGTTTACGTATGAAAATGTGTATATTTGTATGGAAATGCATGATAACCTGAAATTGAACATGTTTCTTTTTTAATGTATGCATATTCTATTTTTTATACTTGTACTTAATTTCACTTTGTAGATAAAATTAAAGATTAATGTTAACTTCCCATTGTAATACGGGCACTGACTTATTGAGTAGTTTAAAAAAAAATAAAAAATATTCATATAAAGACACATGTAGTATTACAAAAAAAAAAAACATATCCCTAACTCTATGAGGCCAGGAGCCCTGTATTGAGTTGGGATGCAACAAAATAGACTGTGGAAGCTTGCATATTATTAAAGAATACTACAATTAAAAAATAATACATACATTTCAATAAACATCTGGACAACACGCTTTATAGTACCATATATAAATCTATGCAATGTCTTGCAGCAGTCTCCTGCAAGTTGACGCTATTATGAGTTAGCTAAGTGTTGTGTACGCTTCGTGATACTTGTTTAAAATGCCAAATACGATTTAAAATCCCACCGCTTCGCGCTTTTGAGATGAGGTCTTTAATTTTTTTCCTTAATGCGAAGAACATGAAACGGTCCACACTCATCAACAGATCTGTGAGGTGTATGGAGAACATGTGATAAGTGATCCGATGGTAAGGAGATAGATGAGACAGACAGACCAGTCTGACGATGTTGGTCACGACAAAACCCGGCAACTGGTAAAATTTTAAAAATAAAAGTGGAATAAAACTATATATATGTATTTTTATTATTATAGTTAAAATGCAGTTCCACCAAGAAAAGTCAGTAAAAAACTCAATCTTTTTTTTTACTATCTAAAACAGATTCCTTAAAATTAGATATTATATTCTAAAATATACACAATTTTCTACTGTATGGAGTTCAGGCTAGGGTGTGTCTCGTGTGTTTTTTTAATTTAGATTTAAATGTTTTTATTGATTTTAAGATTTCTGGAAGAGTATTGAAGTTTTTTTTTCCAACGTATTAATAATGATTTAAAGATGCAGTTCATTTGCATCTGTGTAAAGTTAAATTATTTAAAAATCTAGAGTTTCGAGAATTTTTTACATAAAATAAATCAATGTATTATATTTATTTGAATGTTTTCAATCATATTAAATAGTTTGAAGCGTTTTAAAATAGTTCATAGATTATGTCAGAGTTAAAGGTTTTTGGGAGAATCGTTCTGGAATTGTTTTTTTAAAAAATTGACTGAATGTTTTTTAAATAGCGCCTGTATAATAAATGTCAGTATGATTAAATGATTAAATCTACTTTTATTATGTAATTTACTTTGAAAATAAATGGGAAAATATACCTAAAAATTTCCTTGATTTAGTCAATCTGTCTTACAAGTCATTATTAATTTAATAGAGCATAATAATATACACTAGTGACATTCATTGTGGAAATTGTGATTTAATTGTAATCGTAGCCGAAAATGTCTGTTCTTGTTCGGTAAATCTTTACATTTGCGTTTCTAAATTATTATTTGACTAGGTACTACAGTAAATACTTTTTTTAAAATTTAAATTTAGGGAAACCATTTTTGAGAAGGGAATATGGAAGTCTAGGAATTTACAGGGCTTATGACCTGTCACTGGCTGGTTTAAGTTGCCACTTTACACACTGTAACATTCACCATTCTGCCCATGTTTGAACATCCATATTTCCTCAACTCTTCCATCTGTTGACTTTTAATATATATGTATATATATATATAAATAATAATATTCACCAGTCTGAAGATGCCTATTAAAGGGTGAAAGCGCTAACTGGTCAAATAAATAAGTGGAAGCGTACCAAGTATTTTTTAATTAATAACTTATATGTAAATATAAGTTGTTAGTTATTACATCATTAAAATGGAATTCCATCAAGAATTATCTATAAATAATTTAAATTAAAAAAACCAACAATTTTATATTTTGAATCTTGAAGTAGTGCGTTAACGTATTCTTGTGTGCTCTATCGAATAACATTGTAAACAGGTGCCGTGGCGCAGTTGGTAAGACATCTAAAACATGACATGTAAAACTAGCGTCGCAAGTTCGATTCCCGCCAGTTGCAAGAAAAAATCCAAGAAAGGTTTTATCTCAATTGGTCCGGGTGTTGTTGTATATTTTTCATAACTTCCTTCCATATCCTATATCCCACCTGCTGACAAGCTGTTCCTTAAAAAAAAAAGTTTTTTGTGTAATTCCATTTCAATTCAATTCATTTATTAAAAATAGCATATACATGACTTACTAAAATTCAAGACGTACATATTATAAAAACGAAAAAAAATACATAAATAGACTCTTGTCAAAATAGTAGGAGAATTCTGCTCAGGAAACACCTTCAGAGCGATGTTGTTCAGCATAGCTGTAGCCTCTCCAACAGGCATAACCTTTGGCAGGTTGGTCCTGTATATTGGAATATGAAATAATCTATGCTGATGCTGTTTTAGGTAATTATCAGGATCATACAAACCAATGCTCATTAAAACCTCAGAATTATCGACCATACCGCGCAACAAACGATAAAAATGTGTGGTCATACACATTCCGTCTAGTCTCTTAACTGTTGCAGCCAAGCATACCCCGGAGAAACTCGGATGGGCAGAGCCAAGGATAATACCAGCACTCTCTCATGTAGAGATATCTTAGAAACTTTTTTTGGATTTTCTCTATCATAAGAGAGGACTTCAGTTCATGTGGCCCCCAAATCGTAGAGTCGCTCTCGAGTTTACTTCACACCAAGGAGTTGTAAAGAGTTCTCAGTAACCAAGTTCTCAAAAACCCTGGCAGTACGCAGAACGAATCCTAACATCTTCAATGATTTACCACTAATTGCCTCTATGTGATCATGAAATGTCAGGGTGCTCACAAATCAAACGCCCAGATCCTTAACATCGATGTTCGTGGCAGATTCGGGTCATTCATTTTGTAGCGTAAAAATAAAGTTTTTTGGGCCCTAGTGAAGGACGTGACAGAACACTTGGAAACATTAAACCTAAGTTTGTTTTGCCTTCCCCATTCGCATATATTTGATATATCAACTTGGAGAAGACGAAAATCATCAAAAGTTCTGCCTTCCTACCGTCAATCTTAAATCAGGAAATATAATATATGTCACATTAGCTTAGTTAGAATATAAGTTTACTTATACAATTGTAAAGCGCCCTTGAGGTGATTTCACAAAAATGGCGCTTTATAAATCAGCCAATTTTTTAATTATTAAGTCTTGACTTGCTGCGATGCAAAAACAAATACAAAACTCGATGCTAGCCTTTTTCTTGTTTTACATGTCGATTTTCGGAAACATAATGTTATATAAATAGTACTGCGAAACCGTTCAATTTTACCCGCTCTTTTACAATTGTTGTTGTTTTTTTTTTAAATGTATGTTTTACTTTGCTTTTTAACTACCTTTTTGATTACCTTGGTAATCATTGAATTGGGTTACAATTGTAAATTTAGTCATTTAAATGCGATTCCAAGCAATTTAACATTTTGATGGCGGGCAAAATTACCTTCATGTTCCTCCGCATGTTTGCTCGCAACCATTATTTGTTGAACTGTCGCTCATATGGCGTTCTTGTCTAAGAACTGCTTTATTGAATTATTAATTTAAGGGCAAAATAGTTGTTTGAGCATATTTTCAATGGCTAACTAATAAAATATTAGTCTAAAAACAATTGGACAAATTTACCCGCCGAACTCTATTTGTTTTCATACAAGCAATTTATAGGCCTTAGGGTTATCAAAATCTGGTAGATAACTTAAGAAAAATTAATAAATCTTGCTTATTTAAAGAAATGTTTTATTTGAGGACACATACCAATAATCCTAGTCTTAATTACCTAAATGACCATTTTTAATATCAGGTAGGTACACACATTTTTCGAAATAGCAAATATTTATACCTATGTTGTAAGAAATAATAACTGTTTCAGGAATATAGTTACTTAACAACTAAGAAGGTTAAAACCAGACGACATCAATTAAAAAAAAATTTTTTTTTTTTTCGGAATCTAAGTCCATAGCTACGACAGTGAAAAAATATCGTTTGAGGGTGGATAATAACGGGTTAACTCTAGTTAAAATGGAAATGGTCAAATATAGAAACAAATTGTAAACCATGCCAAAAATAAGAAATGCTTCCGAAACTATGAAAAATCAATATAAGGAATATAAAAACACAACAAATGAATTAAGAAAGGCAAAAAGAATTTAATTATCCACAACAATAATAATACTTTTGAAAATCTTAGGAGCAATCTACCGATCTACCGAATTCTATTGAAATTCTACCGATTTCTATACATTTCCTGGTTTATTTCAATAAAACAAAATTTCAATACAAATAAAACGAAAACTTGTTATGATAATTTATTGTTTGTTTGCTCACTTAGGTTGCCATCTGTTGATTGTTGAAAAAACTCCATGTCTATTGTACAAAAGTATATAACGAATTATAAATTAAATGGGGATTCCCGGTTATTTTCAAGTATATAATATTGTGGTATGATGTATGATAAATTCTGACCATAGAATTTCATGACATTATTGAAAAATTCAAATATATCTTTGTTTATCTTATGAAGAGAAAAGAAAAGGGATCACCTTAATACTCAGCTATTTTGCGGGTGATGAAAAATTACCATCAGCTTTAAAACTTCGAACATTTTATACGTATATCGACACATAAAAAGTTCAATCGTGACAGCTACCTGTGAAGCACAGGGATCACGGGTCATTTTTCTTAAGAAATTCGCTCGCTAACTCTGCATACCTAACCGCAGCCTAATGTGTAACGGTAAATCAATAACAAAAGAAGTTAACCCGGTACTTGGCCCACGGAGCTAATCTCGCTACCTGAAAGCTGACCGCCGACCTTAACCATTCGTGTTGACAAAAGCGAAGGGATAATCTCGTCAATCTCGATAATAGAAACCGACGTACGTCACAAGTCCAAGGGCCGGTGATAAGTTATATTTAGTACCACTAGCCATCCATCTAACGATAACTATTGTAATTTATTATATAAATAAAACACGAGTGATACTTTAATCCACAAATTTGTAATATCCAGTGACCGGTTTCATCGCTTTGTCTCGAAGATGTCGCGAAAGCGATGAAACCGATCACTGGATATTCCAAATTTCTGGATTAAAGTATTAAGCTAGGGTTTCCTAGGAGAGCGGCGCCCGTATCTTAACGGCCGTAGTGAAAGAAGATGAGGTGGACAGCCGTCGTAACGGTGACTAGAGAGTGGTTTCCTAGGAAAACGATGTTGATAACACCGTTCAAAAATAAAACCACTCTCTAGTCACCACTACGACGGCTGTCCACCGCATCACCGTTCACTACGGCCGTTAAGATACGGGCACCGCTGTCCTAGGAAACCCTAGCTTTACTCGTATTTTATTTATATAATAAATTACAATGAACTTCCATCAAGAATTTTCACTTACAAACTTAAATGTTTTAGATAACTATTGTAAATAATAATAGTTTGTTCAGTACTTCAGCAGTTAGCAGTTTTTATTAGGTTTTAAGTTGCACTGAAAGAACTTTAAAATGTTAATTATTTCTTTGTTTTACAATAAAAATACTATATATTTTGATAAAATTGTGTCACTCATTCAATAAAATAATATTTTGAATTTTAATCTATGTATTCTTTATTATTTTTTATAAGAACCAACTCAAATATTTCTTTTCTTAAATGAATATTTGAGTATTGAAATGAAATATTGTAATTTACATTTTTTGTAAGAAAAAGAAGACATTATAAATCACTATATTTTGGTGATTCACTTATTGCAGTCCTTTTGGTGTTTAATTGTTCATTTACCAAGCGTTTTCAACTATTTAAAGCAATGGCCTTAGGCAAAACGGGGCTTTAATTTCGAACAACTGTCAAATTTGTTTTCGCCCTCCTCCTCCCCTCCTACCCCCTCTCCCGAATCTAGCGAAATCTACCGATTTATTTTTCTGAATCTACCCTTTTTCGCTTGATCGGGTCTGACAACGCTGACTCACACTGAGTGACTGAGTAAAGTTAGTGACAAAAGCTTCTGAGTGAAGATAGTGACATAAATCTACTTTTCTCCTTAATGTGCCAAATTTACCGAAATCAAATGAAAATATATATTTTTTTAAGGTAAGCATAGATGATACTCAGTGGGCAAAATATCCATTAAAGGCAAAATTGGACGGTTTCGCAGTAACTAAAAATTAAGGAGAAACACACACTCAAAATTAAAAAGGTTATTGTGTAATACGTATTATGTACTAATAAATGACATTATTGAAAAAAAAACATAAATACGTAGTTATATCAACAAAAAAAATATGTTCCTAAATGTTAATATAATATAATCAATATTTTTGACATATTTATGTAGGGGAACCCGGGGCGGAACGGGGTAGCTACGCTTCGATTGCAATTTGTGAGAGTTTGAAATGAATAACATCATTATTTGTCAATTTGTACATTTATTTATTTATTTATCTACGAAAAAAAAGTGTTGGACTTACCTAAATAAATAATTACTTTAAAAAAAAATAGTGTCTAAAAAAAAGGGGAAATTTCCCTCTCTGCCCCACCCCCCGGGGCACAATGGGAAATGAACCCTGGACACAAAAGGGCACGCCTCCCAATTATACAATACTATATAATAATATTTTTTGCATGTTTTATTGTAGATACATGAAAAAATAAACTAAATAACGACATCGTGCATTTCTCATTTGTGATCTGTGCTGATAATAGTAATTATTGGCATAGTTCACAAACGAGAATCGATAATAAATCCGCACACGACATGTGCGCCCAATTTTTGCAAACGCTACAAGAATACCGGCCTTCATTAACTGAACTTTTGTCAGATTCGGTTACGATTATTTTGAATTTTTTTACTTAGTTTTTATTCCTTTGGTTTATTTCTGTTTTAATATTAGTTTTGATCTTATTTTTTCTTCTTTCGCATACTTGATATTTTTCCCTTTTTAATACATTTTTCTAAATTATTCTTATAAGTTGAGGTGGTAAGGATTGCTAGTAGCATTTATTTTGTGTTTTTCCAGAATCTCTTTAAGCAGATTTAAAAAAAGTTCAATACTGCCATCCTGTTGAAACCCATAACTAAGCGCACTTCGACACTAACAGCAACCGTTCCATATAGCGCAGCGCAGTGAACTGACTATTGTGTGCGAAGTTCATCCATCTCTGTCATACGTAGCAAATTCCCTGGCCCTTTCCCGTTCCGCCCTGGTACCCCGTTTCACCCCAGGTTCCCCTACATGTACTTTTTTGTCAATATCTATAATAATATACTTTGTACGAAGTAGCTCGCAGTCATAAAATCAATATTTCTAATGGTGCTTTTCTTATTAAAAATGAGTGATTCATCAGACTGTAAACAAATTGACATAAATTGCGAAAAGATTTATCTCAAGCGTTTACGTGCCTGACTATTTAAATACTTTTTTATGCTTAGTCCTTCACTAACACTTTTAGACATTGATAATTACAATAAACAAGCAAACATTTATGTACATTTTTTTGTTTGCGATTTTATCGAAACTTTAAACTCGATGATAAACTAATAACATACGGATTGCTAAAATAGGGAACTAATTTGAAAAGAAAAGGGTTGAGAATGACAAAAATCTTTCTTTAATTATAATACGGAAATGTCATATACTACGAATACTGATAAAAATATGTGAAATGGATTTAGAAAAATTGTATGTATTTTCCAAATCAATTAGGATAAATATTTTCATACATAGCTTTTACAATCAAATTGTTAAAAAATATGTCTACAAAAACGCGACACATTTGGCCTTTACAATTATTATGACGTCAAGATTCGTGATAATGTTCTATTTAAATGTAAACGGTCACAAACAAAGTTCAAAATTTAACTGAATCGCTAGAGGCGTGGCCAATACAATCGACCGTTTTCGAGCGAATCAAAAAATATTGTTTTTGCTACTAACAAGTACAAAAACATTTCTTTACTCAACAGTATTTCAGAGACCTTTATCGATTAATTTTTTTTTTTTTTTAAATTGCATTAATCCAAAACTGTGATATTTCCTTATCATTAAAATTAGTGATTCGCTGACGTTCAATCAGATAAATGTGAGTATTTGGTTTATTCATTTTTTGGGTAATTGTCCATATTAGAGACGAAGAAATAATAAAAAAACATTCCATGGAAAAAAATTAAATGCTTAAAATCGGTATGATTTCGATCGAATTCGGTAGATTTCTTTTAAAATCAGTAGCTCTAACAAAAATTCAGTAGGGTTGGCAGCGCTATTTTTGTGCAAACGTGTGAATCTCGCCAACCTGATATAAACTTTTCGGTAGATGGAAAAATCCGTAAATTAGAAAATAAAAATAAATAAATTGCAGTAAATGATACTTTTTTTATTCCTTCAGAAGTTTCCCGTTATTTTCCCTTTATAAAAGCAAAAAAACATGTTTTCAAAAACATACAATTTTCAACCATAAAAATGGTAGATTTTGAATGGAATTCGGTAGGTCGATAGTTTCCCTAATTGGTAGATCTACCGAAAAGTCGATAGGGTTGGCATAGCTGGTACACCGAAGCAAATTCATAATATGGCCAATACGAATTATGAATATTTATGATCTCTGGAAGGGAATAGTGTAAGGATTGTAAGGTTGCAAGGTATGTAAAGTGCTTCGAAACAAATGTTGTAGGTATTGTCTTTGGCGTTTTTGCAGTGTTTTCGCAATTGCAAAGATAATTCGGATAATTTGCGAAAAAAAGAATTGATTTTGCTTCGTTTGCTTCTAGAACATTAGCGCATTTCGGTGCGATTCGTTTTTCATTTTGTTCATTACACCTTGCACTGCGTTTTCATTTTCAATTTGCGGCGCTACGGACATTACCAAGCTTTAGACGCTTCAAATCTTGGTAAGATATTTATAATTGCAAAATACTTGTTGGTTTGACCAACCTTTTTATACCTAAGAATTTTATTTTTGTACAACTAACAGGGGACACGTAAGTGGTGAGTCTAAACTGTAATTCACCATGGACGGCCGCAACTCAGGCGAGTTCAGTAATTTTATGAAGCTGGTGGATGCCGCAACATCTCATGAGAGTGAAATGAGGAATGACGCTCCCGAAAACAAACAGAAAACCAGCTCTCGAGAGACTGAACAGGGGAACAGCTCTCAAGAGAGCGAGCGAGGGAACAGTTCTCAAGAGAGCGTACAGGGAAACAGCTCTCAAGAGAGCGAACAGGGGAACAGCTCTCAGGAGAGCGAGCAGAGGAACAGCTCTCAGGAGAGCGACGACAGCTCTCTAGAGAATGAACAAAGGAAAAGAAGACAATTAGTAAAAAAGGTTCAAAAACGGAGTCAGCGTAAAGTTGCCACTGTTGGCAGGCGCAATCGAAACAGGAGACATCCAAACCGGATCCCTCCCCGAGGACTTAGGGAAGCTTATCGCAGGAGAATGGACATTCAAGAACGTCTCCTCGTGACTCACCGACGTCAAGGTTTGTGAACGAATGCTTGCTAAAATTTTGTATGTCATTATTTATGTCGTTTTACTCATTTAGAATCAAACTAGAATCCAATATGAAATTATTCATATTAGAGTGCGTTTGCCACCTGAACTAAAAAAATCTCTGTTTGCAGTATTGTGACAGTATTGTAAACACTTTGCGAAATATTTTTATCATTCTGCAGATAAACCAGAGCAAAAGGCTGATAAAAATGAAAAACTGCAAACGCTGCCAGAGCAAGATCCGGAAGTTGAAGTTTCACCGAAGGAGCAAGAAATGGAAATTGTGCCAGTAGCTCAAGAGCAGCCAATGGAGCTGGCTAGTGAGGAGCATGAATCAGAAGCTCCGAATTCAAATGAGGAAGTAGAGATGCTGCAAGAGGAGCAGTTGCCAGAAACCCCGGTACCAGATGCTCAGGTGCCCATAGTTCAGGGGCCCATAGTTCAGGGGCCAGTAGCTCAGGAGCCTGTAGCTCAGGGACCTGTAGCTCAGGTACCCGAAGCTCAGGGGCCCGTAGCTCGGGAGCCGGTAGCTCAGGTGCCCATAGCTCAGGGACCCGTTGCTCAGGAGCTGGTAGCTCAAGTGCCCATAGCTCAGGGGCCCATAGCTGAGGTGCCTGGTTTTCCTAAAGATGCCGCCATGGGGGTAAGAATTGAGGAGATTCAACCAATGGAGATTGTAGAAAATGAACCACTGGAAGTACAGCGCTTCGAAGGGCATTTAAATGAAAGGCATGTCGATGAAGGCCTCCGAATGTTGGAATTGCTACATAGAGAACTGCAGGCCGTGGCGCAGCTGCCGGAGTTGATTCCGCAAGCGGATTTCCGAAGGGCATGTCTGCTATGGGAGCATTTCCTAGAGGAGCACCTACCAGAAGAGCACCTGCCAGAAGAGCTGATGCCAGTGGATCAATTTCATAGGGAGCTACTGCTACCGGGGGACGAACTGCTAGAAGAGCAGCTGCTAGGGGAGCAGATATTAAGGGAGCAGCTGTTAGAGGAGCAGCTGTTAGGGGAGTGGCTGCCAGGAGAACAGTTGCCAGAGGATCAGCTACCAGTAGAGCTACTCCCAGAGGAGCAACTGCCGGGGGAGCAGCTTCCGGAGGAACACCTGCCAGAGGAGCAGCAGTTTGAAGAATAAGAATATTGTTTGCAAGTATTTTTTATACAAATTTATTTTTTTACTGCATGTATTCAGCCTAAGTTCACTTTTTATATCCCCACTGATTATGAAAACATAAAAAGTATGTTTTTTAAGAACATTCTTAGCTCTTTACAGGTTTTTTTCTAAAAATTAAATTCAGTCAGTAAATAAAATTGGCAATCCAATTTTAAAAAAAAAAAATTTACAAAATTAATTCTTGAATCATTTGTGGTTCTATATTTATGCTGGTATTACATGGCGCAATAAAAATTATTTATTACATAGAGTTACAGAGTTCCAAGTAATGCCTAGTAGGAAAAGACCCGTGCTAGGATAATTGGATCAAGAATCAAGACGTGGTCAATTTTATTATTATGATAGTGAATTATTATTGTTTTAGCATATAATTGTCAAACATCCAGGACATTAAATTTCCTGAAGAGTTGCTCTGAAGGATAGCGATATGGTTATTAACGATTGACAAGACTAGACAAGACAAGACACTCTCCATTCTAAAATACCGTACGATAATACGCTTTGTATGAGCGCATAGTACATAGTTGTTATCGATGAACTGGATACAATGTTCTGTAGAATTTTAAATATGTATATTAATTTTCTTAATTTATTAGTTGTTTCTGTTATATATCTTAAATAATCATCCCAGGTGAAACCAGGGTATTTCATCGATTTGACTGTCTCCATTCGCGCATTCCTACACACTATTTTCAATAAAAGAAATTGTACAACTTATGACACCATATACCTAATATCAGCTTTACACACAAATATTAAAAAATACTTTTTGTTTTTGCCGGCATTTTAGTGGCCTTTTCTACATATTTTATTTATACGGTTCCAAACTTTTTTTGAGAAAATTTTGGACTTACAAACATATAGGCAGTTTCAAAAGTTTGTGCATGCGGTTTTATTGCTGTCCCGTTACTTTATTTAATAACTATTGATGTTTAATCTAAGACAAGTTTTGAAAAGAAATGTAGTTTTAACAGGTAATCGTATTTAATGATTATTTTTACAATACTCAAATAGTCAATTTTCACTGTAAAGCAAATTGTAATAGGTTAATTGAATAAATGGAAAAATATATTACACTCCCATGATTTTGATGAAAGTGGAAATTCCTACTTCGTCGCCGCTTTACATCTGTGAATTTGTAAATATTCAACTATAGGGAGCTTGTTATTCTATACTTGGCTACACCAAAAATCATACCAAGCCACTATTTGCAATAAATCATCGCTAATGTCGTGCCAGTTACCCGGGGAAATTTGGGCAGAAACTGCATCAGAAAATACATTCCGAAACAAACTGAAAATTTTGTGTTAAGAAAATTTATTTCGCATTAGTTTAAGATGATCATGACTTTATTAGTAAGCAGATTTTAACCGTATTTCACAAAGGAATGTCTTTATTTTGTCAACATTATTACTTTTGCTGAGGTGGAATTCTGGTACTGTGTTCAAACTTTTTTTAAATCTGACATATTCGAGAATGTTAGTAATTTTAAATCGAACTAAACTTTTCTGTTGTGAATTTTAGTTGTGTTTTTAACCAACATACTATATATTGTGGCATTTTGACTATTTTGCACAAAATGTACAAAAAATCTCAAAAAATTATCAAACACAAAAAAGTACCAGGGCCACTCCACAGAATGTAAAATAATTAGTCATTTTCATTCATTGGTTAAAACATGAATAAATATAAATAAATAGTCGTTATTTGGATATTTATCATTACAAATACAGCGTAAAAATAAACTTGCGACACTTGCCAATGTACCAATATAATTGTAATTATTTTGAATATGGGTCGATCTGGGTTACATTAACATTACTTACAAATATTCTGGTAAATTTTGGTACTTTGCTATGCGCTCGTGAAAAATTGGCTAGTGGTTTCATTTGCAGCCGGCTTAAAATTTTATATTTGTATTTTTACTGTTCATAATGTTATAAAATATTTTCAGTCGTTTATTTATATGATGTACTTAAAAGAAATCTTCAATACAATAGATTAGACGGGGTTCTCTCAGGGTTGAGGTGGAGTTGCGGAGTATAGAGCTTTCAGTGATGACCCTGCATATAGGTGTTTGATTGATTTTTCAATGCTTTATTTATATTTATTTTGTTTGCATGTAATGTTAATAATGTATTAAGAATTTAGAAGACAGATTATGAGCCCTGGAAATGGCTAAACTTTGATTTTCCTTCAATATTGTTGTATGTCTCTTGAGTGGACTATCTATCATTTTTATATTTTTTTATAAAGTATTATTTTTATTATGCACTTTATTGCGAGGCTATTGGGTATCAGAACAATGTATTTTACAACACGTATGAAATAGTGTGAATAACAAAAAGTATATTTTATTTCTTGGAAATCAGTCCTAACCAATCAATTTACAGGTACAAATGAATAATGCTTGCTCATAAATAATAATGGTAGTTTTTTTAAATTCTATCAAAAGGATTGAACAAATAATATACATATATGTATATTATATGCGTATACCTTAAGGCTGTAGTCTGGTAAAACGAATGCAAAATTAGGAAATTATACGATTATGCTATTTTAAAACGAATGTTTTTTTTTAAAACACGCAATAGTAAAAAAATTAAACATAAATTAGATAAAAACAATATTTTTTAACGGTATCTCTGTTAAAAAATATACTTAAAATTTTTATGTGGCTAAAATATAATTACTAAAATTTGTTCTTTAAGTATTACCGAAGGCATAATTTTAAGTAGAAATAAAGGAAAATGTCACAAAAATGTATGTGATTTAAAATGCTTGTATTTCTTTTCTAAAACAAAAAATTAAAATTTGGCTGCGGCCACTTTCATGTTCAATTTATTATCTTCAAATTATAACAACAAATTTTAGTTCAATACTTAGTCTTTATTGAGATCCCAGATACCCAAGTTTAGTCTAAATTTGAAATGGTGTAATCTGCCGGTCTAAAAGTAATTATATTTTAGTTACATAAAACTTTTAAGTATATTTTTTAACAGAAATACCTTTAAAAAATATTGTTTTTATCTAATTTGTGTTTTTGTATTTTTTTATTATTGCGCGATTAAAAAAAACATTCGTTTTAAAGTGGCAAAATCGTATGATTTCTGAATTTTGCGTTTGTTTTACCAGACTACAGCCTTAATATAGCATAAGGGACAATTTATTATTTATTTATTTAACTTTTTGTACATAATGTTATTTGTACATTGGCGGGCTTATTGTCAAATGGCAATTTCTTCCAACCAACCAATAGTTCATTGGAGCGATAACAATTATAATTGGTAGATATTTACATATTAACAATGACAAGAAATATGTCTATTTCGTCTTTCTATAGATCTTGCTGTCTATTCAGACATGATATCAATCTGGGTCCTGTGATGCAGATGTCCAACTTTCTCTCCGCCTCTGGTAGTCATCCCGGTGGTCGACGATCCTATAGGAGTCCCGTGCATTAAGATATCGGGAATTCTCGATGAGTCAGTCCTCTCAATGTGCTCTCTCCAGAATCGTCTTCTCTGACTACTCCATCTCACAATGTCCTCTATATTGCAGGTTCTGCAAGTCTTTTTGTTAAGTATCCTATCTCTGAGGGTTCTACCTACGACAGGTCGCAATGTTTTCATTTCTGACGTTAGGAAATGTTTCATTCTAACAGTGTCTGCTCTTGTAAGTCATGATGGATCCGATGCATGTTTTGTATGTTCTGATTTTGCTTTCCACTAGCATATGCTTATTGTTCCTAACGGTGTCCCTTGGGCATCCGGAGATAACGACTGCTTTCTTATTCTGTTCTTTGACTTATTATACAGATCACTGCAACTAGATATCTCCACACCTGAGAATTTGAACTTCATGACCTGTTCTATGCGCCGATCTTCTACGGCCAGTTTGCACATGAGAGGCTGTCTAGATATTGTTAGAAATTTTGTTTTGTCGACAGATATTGTCATGTTATATCTTTTAGACGCAAGATGGAATCTATACAGCATTTGTACTAAATTACGAGGCGAGCCTTTCTCCATGTGATTTAAAAAAAAAGTGATATAAAAATGGTCATCAATTTATGTAACAATTTTTACTATGAAAAAACCCATCCTGTGTACATAATGTAGTGCACAATGCATGGTGGCCTATCCACTGTGCAGTAGAGATTCTAATAAAAGGCATTTTGACTTAGGTTTACAGGCGATATATTAGAAAAAAAATTGTTAATCAATGGATTTTCTTTATGCGTATTGTTTAATTTTTTATAAATATATTTTAGAAAGTGATAATTTGTTATGTTATTTATTTTACAAAATGTACGCTACCAAGTGTTTTTCAAAATTTTGCTATAATATCCTCGGTATTTTTTTTTCTTGTTGAACAAAACTACAATAAGCTTTTTATTTCAGGAAGTTATAATGCTGCCATCTCTTAACTACTCTAGACCTTCATCCTAAATACTCATTGGAACTGTTATTCGAAGCGAGGAAAGTTCAAACAGTAAAAATGTGATTGATTTATTTTCTCCTTGAACCAGAGGGAAACAATGTATTTTGGTAAAATTTATCGTCATTCCCTTTCCACACCTAATGGTGCATAGGGCACTGCATTGGTAAACCAATTGCAGCTAATCTTTAAAAAAATTGTTACATGAAGGTAAGGTGATCAGTCTTACGCTTCAGGTGACAGTCTAGGTACTATGAAATATTCTAGTGTAAGAACATCCTTTTCAATAATATTTCATATCAACCATGTCGGGAATTGAACCCGGGACCTCTTGCATGGTAGGCAAATGCCCTGACCATTACACCACGAGGCCGACATTACCTGTGATATTTTTACCCTTTAAAATATTATTATATATTAACCCATTGAATACGAAACATATACCTAAGGAAGTGGCCCGAAAACTCTCAAGACATATTCCCTTCCACTATCTATAAACTTTGCATGAGAATTTTTTTATCTCCTTATAATTTTTTTGTTCGAGACCACCTGCTTCTAATTTTAGCTTCCAATTCTATCATGACGGGTACATGTTTTATTAGCGTGATTTGGTGGCATTAATAATTGAAGGAGAGTTATAAATTTCAATTTTTTAAAAATAAAAAATGTTCCAGCTTTAATGGATACAAAAAAATATGTGCACCACTAAATATGCCATTTTAGTAATTAATTGGTGTAAAGTAAAATAGGCTTCGATCAACTGATATTGTGGTCATTCCTTAAGGTTATACGTTTTTATATTTAATGTGTTGTCCAGTCAAAGTTTTTGTCGTCCAAAGAAAAATCGACTTATTTATAAAGAAAATGTATAATGAAAAGAGAATCCACTTTAAGTTTGAATGAAGAAAAATATTTTGCTTTGTTATTGTCTTAATTCCTCTTTTCATACATTTTTTGAAAACTTTGGCTTTATTATAGACTTGTTTAGAAATGCAGAGAAGCTATTCTTATTATGAGAGAAAAGACTTCATAGTATTCTGGTGCTAATTTGATTTTTATGGAGTAACAAAACATATTTTATAAGTTCAAATATTTTATTATTATAAACAAGACTGAGAATATCAGTAAAATTCCAAAATACGTAATGTTTCTGATTATATTAGTTATTACTTAAGTTTATGCTCAACTTTTTATTAGCATTTATTTTTTACATTTTTTACAATCTTGTTTAGAATTAGTTTTTTATTTACAAATTTTTCTAGTCCAATGATGAACTTCAGCCCTATGGGAAATTGGATACAAAAAATGTTTTCTTATGTACGGTAAAAATTAGATCATTAGATCATCATGTGGCAAAGTTTCTTGAAAATCTACAAAAAAATAGTTTAATAAAAACAAACTGGTTTATCATATGAATCAACCAATGATAATAGTTGTGGAAGATATCCGGTTAACTTACTGTCAACGGACCAATCGGCAAAACTGACCGAGAAGAAGCGTAAGAGAACTTGAGACGGTCACGCGCGGAGTAATTTTAGAAATACAAAAATTTAAAAATTCATAGTACTGATAAAACGATACATAAAAATTAAAAAAACACTGAGTTTCCTCATTTAATGAGGAAGGTTAGTGTATTTTGGTTTTTTATTTCTTATGAATGTATCATTTATATTAATAAAAACAATATTTTTAAATTTTCTAGTTATTTTGACGCCACTACTTGTATATTTAAAAAATATTTGTTACTTTTAATCCTATTCTTCATTCAATTTTTTTCTTGTGCCTTAACTTTTTGTCCAAGTTGTTCAACGAAATTTGTTAATTATTCTACTATGATTTATCAGGCATTTATGGTTAGAAAACTAATTTATAAATCATCCAAATGACATATTATGTCCATTATGTCCAAGAAAACATTTTTGAAATACAATTTCCGGTAGCACTAAATTTCCTCATTTACCTCGGGTGTGATTTTTTTAAATACGAAAGCAGATTGTACATTTATTATACTTAACTTGATGTATACTATATTTGCTAAAAATTATGTGCTTAACCCTTTGACTGCTAAATATATTGCGTATGATCTCAATGCCAGTGTTGAATTTATTTCAGAAATCTAATTTTGGCTTAAAAAATCCCCATGTTTAGAAGGAAATAGTAAGATTTCAAATGCTCTGAGACACAAAAAATTTAACTTATTTTTCACAAGTCAGAATTTTGTGGGTATTTTAGCATCAAAACATAGAAAAATGCATACAGACGTTACTAAGATCAAGTTAATATTAAAAACTGTTATGTTCGGAATCCGCACTGGCGGCACAACAGCGCAAAATGTGTATATTTGGGAGTCTTAAGGGTTAAAAATATTATGTATGTTCATATTATATTGAATACATATTATGTATGTAAGATCATAAAGCCAGGGTTTGCCGCTGGTGCAGTTGTACTTGCAGCGGGTTTATAATACAGACATGCTCAAAAAATTGTTTGGAATATAACACTACCAAATAACGTACTGTCGCACTTTATCGTGTCCGCCATTCTCTCGCTTAATGTAAGAAATCAATATTATTAATGTTATTCCTTAAAACCGAGAGATTGCACATTAAAAATAATAAAACAATTATTATACAAAAGATCCTGAAAAAACATGTTTTAGTTTATATAAGGTTAATTATATTTTTATATTGAAAATATTATTCCTATACAAATAAAAATGACCAACTGCAAATATGATTTTTAAATTTGACTGAATGTGCCAATTACATCAAGTTTTTCTGCGAAATCTTTTGGATTGTTGCCAAGCAGAACTATTAAGATGAATATATCGCCATTCTAATGAAATAATGACGCAACTGCCAAAATTCTCAACATTTTGACCTGAAATTGACATTCGTTTATAAATTAATGCCTCTATTCAGGGGGGAAAATTACAAGAAGCTAGTATACAACTACTCCCAGTCCCTAGATTGCAGTTATGTCATTGATCGAATTGTTTGTCACATCAATGAATTCTTAAAAAATACTTCATTATTGTGTTAATACTAATTTATTCCAATTTGTTTCAATTAAAATAAATAATTATATAGAAAATCATTGACAATAAAATTTATTAATTTCTTTACATCTTAATTAACAATACCTTTTCTGAAAAAGTCATCATTTTTGCATAGCAGTTATGCCATTGTTAATTTAAACGGCAATATCATGTTTTGTCACCACTTTTTACTTAACATTTTTTGGACTTTCAGGAATATCTACCAATGTAAACATTCTTTAAAACATAAACATTTCATTGTAATTTATTATAGAAATAAAAGACGAGTGATACTTTAATCCACAAATTTGGAATATCCAGTGACCTGTTTTATCGCTTTCACGACATCTTCGAGATTGGTATCTTTATTAAGGAGTTCAATGTATTTATACAAAACGAGATAGGATAGAGAGATATGGATAGAGAATTCAAAATTATATGATTATTAATAAAGATCCCAGTCTCGAAGATGTCGCGAAAGCGATGAAACCGTCACAGTATATTCCAAATTTGTGGATTAAAGTATCGCTCGTCTTTTATTTATATAATAAACATTCTTTTATATTTTTTTGGTTATTACCATAGCAAAGTTCTTCACCATATTATTATCAATATTTCTAGCCACAATTTAAGGAATTAAACACATCTGAAAGTTTCTGAAATTAATGAATCTTTATGCAGATTTATGTTTTTAAAATTATTATTACATCACATGTACTGGTTTTGATTGGTGTATATCGAGGCTATTATACTGACAGAATGCATGAAGTCAACAGTCTTTATATATTTCAAATATTTTTTTGTTGACTTCAAATGTTATGCTATGCCTAGAATAAAATTTACCCTTTCCCCTTAAAAAAAAAAAAATTGTGGAAGAAATAATAATGCGTTAAAAGAATAAAAAAGCTTTAAGTGCGATTATCTCGGAACTTATTTTAATGAATTAATGCATTCTGTCAAAAGCCTCGATACATTCTATAATTCTGTTATATTTTTATCTGTGTTCAGTCCTTTCTTAACTATTTGACGGTTAAATAAATACATCTTTAGTAGGTGCTAAACTTATGAACACAAAAGTGTGCAAGTACACTTTATATTTACTTGTTTTTTAAGGAATTACAGTGCAAAAATGAATTTTATTTGAAATTAAGTATATGTTTGACCATCGGTTTTGTGCAACAGGATCACAATAGTCATTTGGTCGATGCAAATTTATCAATGTTTGTCAATTCAATGTTAACCTATTATATTCATACAACATTTTATGTAATTTTGATAAATGTGTAATTAACTTTAAGTCTGAAAATATAAATAGTTAAAAGTATGTTTAAATCAACAGGATGTGGTATTAAACTTGAAATTTAAAAAAATATATATATATCAGTCTTTTACAAGGTGACATAGGTGAAATAAATATTTTCGGTCAGTTAAATCAATATGTATAATATAATTTGATAAATTATTTTTCATGATTTGAAACTCACGCAGTCAGCATATTTTAATGGAATAATCTGTTTGGCTGGGTGGGCCATCATGACGTTTTATTCTAACGTTCTGGTATCTATCTTGTACATCATATCCCGTTGATTTAAATATCGCAACATTAATTCAATGAATTTTCTCATGTTGGTTTGATGTTACCCACAATTTTGGTTTACCTTTATATCCACAATCTTGGTTTACTTTTATATCCACTATCTTGGTTTACTTTTATATCCAGTTTTGATTGAATTTTATTTCCACTATTTACTTACTTTTATATCCACAATCTTAAATTAATTTTATACCCCCAGTCTTAATTTAATTTTATACCATCAATCTCATTTTTTTTAGTGGCATATCAGTAATACAACATACAATGTGTCACAGGCTCAAGAGACCGACCATTGTCATATGAAAATATGTCAAAAATTATACAAATAAAAGAGGGATCTATCTCTTAGATTTTTAATACTTAATTTTTTTTAAAGTCAATCATTTTAGAGATAGCTCTTACACTTTTTAAGAAAAAATAAAATTAAGATTCTGAATAAAATCTAATGATTTTAGTAAAATAGTGATAGTAAAAAAATCTCACTTATCTGTTATATCATTTTGACTATAAAAAGCAAAAATAACATAGATTTTTGGAAAAAAAATTATGATAGAAAAAGTTTCACATACATTTTTTTTTTACGTAAATACCGATTTATTTGGAAAAACATCTCATTAAGTGTTATCAATTATAATCATTCTAGTAGAGACAATCTATAATACACTATAAAAGTTTTTATCTATCTTTCATATCGTGGGTATACTGGCAAAAAACATTAAATTGAAAATATGCGGATTTGACTTAATGATGCAGTTTTGTAAAGTTTTTAACGCTCAACAAATTGGCAAAATACACTAAGTCGGATGACTTGCCTCGAGAACACATACCGGTTATGCATTTTGTATTCAGTTTTTGTGATGTTAATAAATCATTTAACTAAGTAACGAGAAAAAAAAAGGAGAGCTTTGTAGAGAGAGTTGTCTCTACTAATAGAATTAAACCGATATTTACGTAATTTTTAATTAGAAATCACATGAAATTTTTGCTTCCATATTTTTTTTTTTACAAAAATTTATGTTATTTTTTATCTTTTATTAGTTAAAACAGTGCAGTAACAATTCAACGAGTTTTTTTTTTTTTAATTACCACGATTTACTAAAATCTAAAGATTTCTCAAAAAAGTGTAAGAACTATCACTAAAATGGTCAACTTCTTATTTCTATTATGACTTATAAGAGACAGACCCCTCTTTTGAAGTTTTTTGTCGATATATTTTTTTTTTTTACATATTTTCATGACACATTGTATTTTCGTGACACGTATATTAAATGTTATTAAAATAATGCGTGTTTTTTAATTTAGGAAAATTTGCTAAAATATTTATGTAAACCATGCTTACAGTGTTGAAAAAAATTTAACCATTATAAATGTTACTTTGAAAATTTCCAAAATAAATATATGTATACGGTGTTAGAGATAAAAATATTATTATATTATACATGTCATATCATGCTTAATAGAACTTCAGGCAGCATGAAAATATTGATCTATTTCAATTATTGTATGTATACTTATTAAAGTATTTTTAATTTCTGGAAAAAGTCCATTTCCTTTACCAAAAAAAATACTACTTAAATGTTAGAAAATAAGTACACCTTTTATGTGCCAAATTGAATTAACTTTTTAACGGGAAACGTGTTTTATTAAAATATATCCCCTTTTTTTTTAAATCCCCATACTCTGTAAACCACCATCATATTATGCCCGGCTTTAAATTTACTGCAGATGCCACCCGAGAAGACTCACCTACCTTATAAATTTCTGCCACATAATATGGAAGATTTAGCCTAATATGGGATACTATATGACGCGTGATTTCCAATCAATGTTTCAAATCAAAATTTCGCACGGGGAAGACATGGTATTTTTTACCTTCCGGTAGACAGGATGTGCAGTAAATTTTTGGTGTTAGACCATCATACCACACAAATTCGGGGCATGGACACGGAGTTCGGGACAAGTTTTATAAGCTCAAACTTGCTGTGCATGTGCAGATGACCATCAATCGGCCTAACACAACCTGTTGCACAGTGCGCTATTGGACGACACCAGAGATGAGATGCTAAATGGTGACAGGAGTCACACACGCTTAATGTTGATTTTTGAGTAGTAAAAACTTTAATGAGGGTGAGATTTATTAGACAACATTTGAAAATACTTTTCAATTTTTATACTTCTTTGACTAGTTGGTTTATTTAACAATATTTAATAAGGCTGACTTGTGGCTATAATCTGTCATTCAAATTCTACAATTCCCTACCGAAAACGTAAAATACACCATTTCAAGACAAAGCAAGTAAAACAAATATCCATTTGAACAGTTTTAGAACAAGACAAAGTATCGGATAAAAGTAATGAAATTACAAAAAAATTAACAATAATTCATCTAACTGAATGAACATTATCAGAATTTAACCAATCCAACTTGATGCTTTCAGGTTTGTGGTCAATCTATCTACTTCACGCAATACAATACAGTTTTAGGTACCATAATGTGTATACCTACCAGACACTGCGTATTACATGTTTGTAGCGCAAAATTTACTGTGCGCTACAATTAAGTGAGCCTGATGATAAAGGCATTGGCAAAGGAGGCGGTCCATTCCGGGGATCCTGCCTATAGTAATTTCTTACCACTAGGTGATCTCCTCATTATGACTTATGACAAAGCAGAAGCAACTTCGCAGATGGCAAGAATATTGGGTAGCCATAATGAATTGAAGACCCACAAAAAAAAAACTTCTTTAAAGCCAACCCGAATACGATTACTTTTTAAGAGCTAACTTATCTGCTACACATATTTTTTTAATTTACATTTAAATGAATATTTTTTGTTTTCTTATTTCTAATGGTATTTATAATATAACTGTACAGCTCGGTAGCTGTTTTTGTCTTCTTACGAAATGGCAGCCTTACTTCATTTTTAGTTTCATCCATGTTCGCATTGATTAGAAAAACCTTTTTGGTCAACTCTTTTGAGGTGAGCAAAAAACATTAAATTAAAATATATCAGTTAACGTACTGTCCATACTGCCATTGGAGTAAGAAAGATTATTGAATTTTATTTTGATCAATATTTTTAAACATGGGAGGTTTAATTGTTTTGAATGTATATTTTTCTGTTTTTTTACTATTGCTACTGGTGGTATTTTAGATATATACTACCTCTGAGTAAGATTTCCCTGCTATAGGAAAAATTTTAGACGCCTGAAGGTAAAAAATGTTTTGGGGTGTCATAAGTTTAATGTTTTTTTGACAAGCAAGTTCAGTTCAGAGTATGTAGTGCCGACAGGAGACGGACAGGATTCACCCAAATGAGTCTTCACATTTGAAGCAAAAAGTAGTTGATCTACATTATAGTTTTGAGTGTCCATACCTACAGCAATTATAACAAATCATGGCAGGGTAAAAATATAATTCCACTTTAAGAGCATTGTGAAAAAGGTGTATGCATGGTGTGCCCGAAAAGCAATATAGGTGTTTTTTTTTTTTTTACGTGACTACGTCGGAGCGCACCCGGACCGGTTGAGAATGGTAGTGGGGGAAACCAGCTAATGAACGCTGGGTCTCTTAGTCTTCTGTGGCCATCCGAAGAGTGAGGACAGGCGTTTCCGCAGAAGTTGTTTTAGGACCTTGTACAAAAGTCAAAATGCAGCACTTGGTAAAGCAAAGGATGGCGATCAATTTTTGCGTCAAATTTGGCAAGACTGCCGCGGAAATTGTTCAAATGCCTCCTCGCCCCAAGGCCAGGATAAGCAGATCCAAAACCAAGACGATGATCATTGCGTTTATTCCCAGATATTTAATGTAGTCAACTGGTTTTAAAATCTAGCACGAACGATTAACTTCAAAGGACTGGTCCATCACAAGTTTGTACCACCTGGTACATCTGTAAAAGCTACATTTGCGTTTGAAACACAGGATTCAATGCGTTCGGCCGGACATCACAGACTGGAAGTTGCATCATGACAATTCATTGGCCCACAGCGCCTTCCTTGTCACCAATTACCTGGCCAAAGCAGGGGTTTCAATGATTCCACAGACCCATACAGTCCGGACCTGGCTCCCCCCCCCCCCCTTATTTTGTTCCACGTCTGAAAAGACCCAAAGGAATGCATTTCGTGACTATCAAGAGTATCCATGCAGCTTGTACCGCGCCCTTAACAAGCATTCCGGAGGCCTACTGTGGTGCATTCGATGCCTGCAAAAATCGCTAGAGCCGATGCATCAACACAGGAGCCTGTTTTGAAGTGTTGTAACGAAAAGTTCAATAACTTCTCACTGACATTACTTTCCGGACACACCATGTATCTGTATAACAGGAGACATTCTACCATCCTTCAAAACAATGACATTTGCATAAATGGAATCTTAATCAGGATGATCAGGCAGTTTTTCCTTACGGTTCATTATTTAAATTACCATGAAAAAAATTCAAAAACTCGAGTAAAAATTAAATTTTAATGAAACCAATAAAATGTTAGAAAATGAAAGAAGAAAAAATATGTTTTATCTGAATTTTAAAGATTATTGTTGTATGGAAGTACTAAGTTGTAGTATTTAAAACATCCAATAAATTGTAGAGCACTTTGTCACAAATTGAACTTGACCGTTCTCACATACGAGGACGGATTGATAATGAAGCTACCTTAGGTAGTTTATTTGTTGTAGTCGTTTGAAGTAAATAACTTTTGAGTTTCTTAAAAAATGGAAAAAAGCAAATTTCGTGCAGTGATTAAACATTATTATTTGAAAGGGAAAACGGCAAAAGAGACAAAAGAAAAGCTCGAAAAACATTACAGTGAGTCTGCTCCGTCAGATTACATGGTAAAATATTGGACAGCTGAATTTAAACGCGGCCGAACAAGCACTGCAACAATACCATCAACAGGAAGGCCAAAAGAGGTGGTTACTGAAGAAAATATCAAGAAAATCCTCGATATAGTTATGAATGATCGCCGAGTGAATTTGCGGGAGATTGTTGAAATGGTAAACATCTCACATGAACGTGTGTTCAACATTTTGCATGAACATTTTCATATGAAAAAGCTATCGGCAATATGGGTGCCGCGTTTGCTCAGTGTCAAACAAAAACAAGTTCGAGAGACCACTTCACAGCAGTGTTTGGACATGATAAAGCGTAATCCTGTTGATTTTTGGCGTCAATTAATAACTGTTGATAAAGCGTGGGTGCACCACTATACACCTGAAACCAAAAATATATCGAAACAATGGGTGGAAGCTGGTGGAAGAGCTCCGAAGAAGGCAAAGGCAGTGAAATCGGCTGGCAAGGTTATGGCCACTGATTTTGGGATGCACTCAGAATATTTCTGATATTATCTTGAAAAAGGATCCACAATCACAGGAAAGTATTATCGTGCATTATTGGATCAATTGAATGATGCAATCAAGGAAAAACGACCACATTTAGAGAAGAAAAAAGTGCTCTTTTTTCAAGACAACGCACCGGTTCACACAGCATTAGATACGATGCTAAAATTACGTGAAATACACTTCGAATTTCGATCATCCACGGTTGAATTTGAATTTTGATCATCCACCTTAGAGTCCAGATTAAGCTCCTAGTGACTTTTTCTTGTTTCCAAACTTAAAAAAAGGGCTCACAGGAAAAAGATTCAGCTCAAACGAAGAAGTGATTACCGAAACTAACGCGTATTTTGAGAGGTTCCTGAAATCGTATTATTCAGATGGTATAAAAAAGTTGGAATATCGTCTTACTAAGTGTGTCGAAGTAAAAGGAGACTATGTTGAGAAATAAATGGTTTTTGAAGAAAAAAAATGTGTTTTTCCTACTTAGGTAGCTTCATTTTCAATCCGCCCTCATACATAGGAATTTAAAAAATGTTTTCATATTGATTTTGAAACAAAATCAAACAGGGATTTTAATGTAAACATTTTTTTTAATTACCTTAATTGATCAAAAAAAAACAAAGTGTTACAACAATGAGGAACTTCAGCTCTACGGGAAATTGGATACAAAAAAAGGTTTTCTTGGGCGGGGTAAAAATAAGAGCATTAAATTGTAGTGCAAAGTTTCTTGAAAACGTATGGAAAAAATAATAAAAAATATTTTAATAAAATCGCACTACTTTGAATGACGTCACTGGTTCATGTGAACCAACCTATGATCTGAGAGCTATGGAAGATTTCCGGTCTGCTTGTCGCTTCTGGACCAATGGGAAGAACTGAATGAGAATAAGCGGAAATTAACCTCTGACGTTACACGTGGAGTACAAAACTTTAAAAAATCGTAGCTCTGATAATACGATATATAAAAATTGAAAAAAATTTTTTTTTACTTAGTTTAATAGTCTATCAACAAATGAAAAAAAACCCACTGAACTTCCTCATTGTTCATATCACTATCAACTATGAAGCACTTTTTTTTCTTAATTGAAATTAAATAAATATATACTTTATGGTTGCCCAAACATCAGGTGACTGTTTTTTGGAAAAAAACTATTATAGTTGAAGAGTTTTAAATAGGTTGGGGAATTAAGAACTATGAGTAAGATGGCTTGGGAAAAACATAAAGAAAAAAACAGGTTAAAGTTGTTTATGTTGCTTTTATTAAAAAAGAGAAATAATAACATTGTTTGAAAATACAATGGGATCAGAAATATAAAAAAAAACTTACATTAGGTACACAAAACAAAAAGACATTCATTAGAACATCAAGTTGCAAGAGCAAACTTACCCCTATGAATGTTATTTTTTAATGTATAAAAAAGAAAATATTTTAACATAACTGTTAAGATATAAGAAGTATTGGGAAAACAACAACTTTCTTTGGTCCGTTTAACTTTAACCTTTATGTGCAATTACATCAGCTGTCTTAATTGCAACGCAGAAAAGTTCCACATAAGTACCAGCCCCTAACAGAGTAAACCAACTCGATGGTAATTTTGTTACGTAAAGTCAAGTGGCATAAAATATGTAGCTATATAAACATCTCAATGAAAAATAACCGTTTTTAACATCAATACTACATGTATAAAAATAATTCGATACTATAATTCTTAGAACTCAAAAAATATTTGGTGGAATATAATTCTAACAATGTTTTGTTCACCATTCATTTGAAGAATTCACAGGGAATGTAAAGTACTTAATATAACAACACTTCTTCGGGATACTACTTTATTTCAACAATGTTGGCTTGACCATACATCTTACATTTTGAACTACACCTTGAGGTATATATTTTTCTTAACTTTATGACACAAATATTATACTTAAAAGTGGAAAGAAAACAGTCAAGAAATTTCATACATTAATGTTAAGATAATTTGAATACATCAATTTGTCATAGAATTCATGAAATGATGTGTAATGAAAGGGCATAAAGAATAATAATACTGGAAAACAAATACTCTCTCATTCTGCTAGAGACTAAAACATGTCAATATGATGCATTTTTAGGATAAAAAAAATTAAATTCGTTAAAAAAAATAGTAAGAAATGGAGGTAGATTATAATGGAATATTTTAGTCACACAGATTACGGTTCAAATACATCCAACTTGTCAATTTTCTCTTTAACTGCCTCTGTAGAATCGTCGCACAAGAGGAGAGTGTGAGAGTAGCCCATGGTGACTTGCGTTATCTTGGTGCCTGCCATGCGCGACACTTCGATGGGCTTAACGGAAGATTTCGTCAGGTCTCCGAGTCCCTAAACAGAACAGATCGTTAACAAGATGCTTTTATAAATAATACCAAACAGTCATTTTCCTTCTTAGTGTTTTTTTAGCCACTCAATCCGGGCGGCTAGCTTGTTCATAAAATGCCGGTATTCCATTGAATGGCTAGGCTGTTCGTTGAATGAATAAGGATAGCTCAACGTTTAACAAGATGGTTGGTTGAAAGCTAGCCGGCAAGCCCTTCAAAAGTGAAACTACTGATAGCCGCAGGTCATTTAGTTAATTTTTTACCACTGCAAACTGCAACGCTACCTGTCATCTATCAAATATTGCGTCAGCAACTGATAATGTGTTGTTTTTTGTTAAAGTTTTTTGTTTTGAGTGGAAATAAACGGCATAAATAAAAGAAAAGGAATGCAAATAATGAGTTAAAGACGAGTTTCAAATGAAAATATTAATCTAAACTCATTAAATAAATTATCACCAATGTTCGACAAGCTAGGGTGACCATGAATTGCAAAGACCTGCAGACGTCTATGGGATGTTGCTGGATGTCTAAGTACGATATTATGACAGAACTAAGAGAGTAATTTTAAGAAGTTAAGTTAGGTTAGGACAGTTTGGGTTAAGTTAAATAATAAAAAACATTAGTTTTTTTCCGATTAAGTTAAGTAAAAAAATATTTATTTATTAACTTAACCCAGCCTATCCTAACCTAAGTATTATTGTATTTAAGAATGAGGGCATTAATGTTTTAGTTTATTTTAATAAAAGTTCCTTTAATTTTAACCTCACTTTCCTTCTATTATCAGGATTAAGTAAAAAAAAAAAAAAAATTATCCTTTTAACAAACGGTCTCAAGGTCATTTTTTACAATTTTCACCCGTCATACGCAAGTTCGTTCCGGGTGAATAATTTATTCGTTTAATTTTCATTTCAATTCATTTAGTCACCGTCGGCGTGTTGTTACAGGTGGACTCCTTGCTTGCGTTGCACACGTCAGTTGATGGTTTTTCATATTTTTAGGTATAAGATTAAAAATATTTTCACTTTTGACTTTGAATATAGATGATTGAAGCAATTGCCTATGAATATTCCATTTTTCCGATATTAAATCTCCCTTTTTTGGCACGTTTGTTACGTTCAACGAGAAGCTAAGCAACATTCAGCCATTTCGTTAAACGCAGCATTAAAAATGTTGTCAGTGTCCGTTAGGTATTCAATGGAATGTCAGCAGTTTATGAACCGCCTAGCCGCTTGATCGAGTGGCTGATAATAGTATTTGGTGGCGACATCTACATCATAAAATGAATGATTTAAGTGCTGCTAAGATAAAAAAGAAGGCAGCATCACAATACTTACCAATTCACCGTATGTTGGAGAAGCACCCCAGGCTATGAGACTATCATCAGCGGCAATAACAATAGATGTATTGCTGACACCGACACTTTGTATATTCCACCCTGTATATAACAAAAGAAATCGGCTATTAAACAATATTTTTAATATGGCTTGTAAGACATTATCATTAGAGCCCCCTACTGGCTGTGATTTTGTCACCATGAGTTTTTGACATTGTGTTGACAAAACTGCACTGGGTGACAAAAATGTTTATTTTAGCGATGGAATTTGAAGAAGACACAGTATTTTGTGTTCTCAAAATACGCACAAGAAAAATGAACTGAAAGAAACAGTATTGGGTACACCCTAAGTATAATGAAAGTTTTATTTAAAGGAAAATTTCCACCCTATATTTGGATTATGTCGGTATCCTGCAAAGTTCTTTAATTATTTTCTCGTGTCAATAAACAATTATGGTGACTTGCTATATTTGGTGGGTCCTTTAATTACACTTCAAGATAAAACATTTCACAAAACTATTCCAGTAGAAGAAAGGCTAGCGGTAATATTGTGGTAAGTAGCATAAACATCGGCCGAGTAACAAAAAGTCACCTTATAAATTTTCATTGCACTAAACTCAGTGACAAAAAGTGGTGATGACAAAAAATCTCAATCAAATTATAATCTCTTAGTTAACGAACATAAGAATATTTGAGTGCAAGATGGTGGGTTGTTTTGCTGCCGCCTATATGCCTAGCTGTGTTGCCTATGTATCACATATGCATCACACCCACACATATTAAACTTTGCATCTATCTTGAAACGCGCACACCTACTTAGATAGATGGGAAAACATGGTGCATTATTTTTTATTATATTAAATAGATATATATATATATTTCTTACATGTAATATATTTGTGGGGGTTTGAAAGCCACCCTACTAAGCATACTAATACTTGTTAAAAACATAGTGAAGTTGCACAGGTATAATAATTTATCAGCGAACAGAGATTTTACGACTGTGAAATGTATAACAATGAGGACATGGAGAGATGAGATGAAGTATCGACTTTTTACTGACCGATATTTGAACTGATGGAGTAACTGCGTAAATGTTTTACTTGAGTAACTGATTAACTGAGTACTACTTGCTTATAAACTGTTGTCTATAATATTTTCTCTTTACTTTCTAGTGGGGAATTGAGGTCGTATACTATTTCCCTGGCTGTCAGCAATTTGGATGTTTTGATACAAGAAATGTACATTTCACCTTCAGCAAAGTCCCACATATTGTAATTACAGTAAAACCTCGTTTTTATGTTCCTCAATTGTATGTTTTCCCGCTTTTTATGCCGAAATGTTAGGGTCCCATTGTTTTCCATACATTCTCATTCAAATATCCCCCCCCCTCAATTAACGTTTTTGTTTTTCATAACCCCGCTTTTACATTGAAAATTTTTCAAAACTCATTCAATATGTCAAAAGACGTCGAGCCGCGCACCGACATGTAAATGGGGAATAAAATCGAGGCAAATAAAAAAAAAAATGTGTAAATTATTGTCTCAAATTAAATTCAAAGTAGGTGCAGTGTAATTGTAAATTTAGTTTAATACCCGTATGCAGAGACAAACCTTAAGGTGAGGAGAGTACATTCTATTGTCTTCACCTTCGGGTTATTCTCTGCATACATTAGTGTCTAATTTTGACATGCAGTTGACGAATGTTTAGGAAGAATAAAATCTTTACATCAATAAATTATGATTTAAATGAAAATTTGGCAATAGAAAAATTTATTTGAAGTTATAAACATAATGTGAAAAGAAGATATTTTAACAGTTATCATAAAAGTATGAAACATTTTTGCCGCTATATAAATGACAGTTGAAATTATGTGGTGTCATACTAAAAAAAAGCGGTACCATATAAATTTCCCAATATTTAGGGTAAAAAACCATTGTATGTATTTTATGCAAATTCAAATTTTTATTTTTGTGTTTTTAAGGTGAAGTGCCTATGTAAAATTATTTCAACTGTATTATTAATTAAAAAAAACACAAAATATTTTAAATGAAATCATAGGTAAATATTAATAATCCCCAATTATGGCACTTTTTACAATTTTTCTGCATATAATCTAAATATATGTAGTATAGTAGATAATTTAGTCTAGTTCAATAAATGTATATTTTATGTAATTTCATTTTCCATTTCCTCACTTTAGCGTTTTCCTCAGTTTTACACTTTTTTTGTTGCTCCCTAGAAAAACGTAAAACAGGGGTTTCACTGTAAGTATGTGCTATGTAAATGTGATTTTAGAATACTTATATTTATTCATTCTGGTGACGTCTCTATTAAAAGAATACATAATCTATTAATGTATCAGTATTAAGGATTCATTGATGACATTTTGAGAAAGAGTAGCAACGAAAAAGAATTTTATCGAGGCAGAATAAGTTGAAATCCCTTAAACAATAAAAATTATATTACCTGCCAGATCCTGTACTGGTTTTGGATACATATTTGCTTCGCCCGTGCGTTTAGTTTGTCCAAACAAATACAGTCCACCTGTTCAAAAGAAAACTGGTTAAGAATGAAATTCAAAGTGTGATTTATTATGATTTGGAATATTGTTATACAGCACCATTTAACTTTTAAAAAAGAATTTCAACAGAAAAGCTGTGGGAACTGTACTAACCTAAATCATTGATGGCAAGACTGTAAGTAGCACCACAGTAGATAGAACGAACACCACGACTTTGCGAATCAAAGTATTTGATCAAACGAGGAACCATTTCATCTTTAGGTTCAGCATGACCCAATCTACCAAATCCTCCGAAACCCCAGCTGTATGCACGTTTCTTTGAATCAATGGCAACCTTAAAACAAAAGAAAAACATACTATGCATTACCTTTAAAATATCAATTAAACATTTTTTTTAAATATTTTTTTTGTGATATAAAAATATAGCTATGCACATAAAATAAAATAAGTATACATACCGAATGGCTAGTACCACAAGCCACATCTACAATTTCAACATCTTCAAGAGGTTGAACATGACCATCTTTTCCCTTTTCAATAAACAGAACAACACGCTTTGGAGACGTTTCAAAGTGGAAAGATAGTTTTGTTGACGTAACAAAATATTTTCCATCAGTATTATGTCCTAAAATATTTAATAAAAAAACTTAGTATAATGAAGAAAATAGGAAGCAAGTAATAGGGTAACAATGGATGTAATACACTCATACCCAACTGGCCATATTCTGGGAGTCCAAACGAATGGAGGCCCCCTTTGTAGTCCAATATCATGGAAAAGTCTGCACCACATGCCACTTTGACGATTGGGGGGCCACTGTTGGGAGGAAAATAATATATGAAATTAAAGACAAAAATAAGTTTAACAATCGGAAGATACGGAAGCCATACCTTCACTATGACAGCATAGTTGAAAATAAATTCTCGCAAGCGATTACGAAGATAAATTATCGACCCTGTGTCTTCAAATTTTGGCTAAGTACATCGATATGTACCGAGGGGACGCGTGGCCCACGGTACACATTTCTACGCACTGAAGTGACATAGCTTCACTATGATGGTATAGTTAACGATAAATTCTGTCAAGCGATTACGAAGATACACTACTGACCCTGTATCTTCAATTTTTGAGATAAGAATATCGATATGTACCAAGGGTTCTAGTACCCCGCAGTACACATATCTACGCATTTGAAGTGGCAAAAAATGATATTTTGATGCAGATATCGTTTGTAATGACCACCTTAGGTAAGATATAAACCTTGTCCGAAGCTAGACGAGAAATACATGTCAATTTTTGATAATAATTTTAAAGACATGATTTTCTATTATAATAATGTATAACTTTTATCTTCTCGGCCCTTTGAAAACTATTGACTGTATTCTCGTATACGCTAACTTAGCAACGCATTTTAAGTAAAAAATCAAATTAATGCATTTAAGCTAAAACTGTAATACTTTATAAAATCTTACTAAGTAGCTGTTGATTCATTATACTACTTACCGATAGTTAATCCTGGTAGGGACAAGCAACTGCGGTTGCACTACACTTCCTACTCCGCATTGGCCATTTCTGTTATCTCCACAAGCATACACGACTCCCGCATCTGCCAGAAAGAAAGTTCACTAAAGAGCTTGTTAATATATTCCATAATATAATTGACAAAACACATCTACCTATATACCTGTTAGAAACAATGTATGGTTTCGCCCGGTGGCAGCATGTATAATATTCATATCCTTCAATGTTGAGACTTCTTCGGGAATATCTTTAGTCACCGTATCCCCGAGGCCGAGTTGTCCGCATGATGCACGTCCTGTAAAATTACATTGCGAAAAACACATTTCAAAAGTCAACTAATAAAGAAGGGGGTCTTGTATCACCAAAATTAAAAGTTACAAGCAGTCAGAATATATGCGTGTCTGATATCTATACTAACATCTCACCAACAAGGATAACATTAATACACCGAACTCGCTCAATACTGTGTAAAAAAGTATACTAAAAGGAATAATGGTGGAAAAGTTTACATACTCGTATATAAAACAAGATATCAAAAATAAAATTCAATATTGTTTATCGAGTATTAATTTTTTTTTTTTTAAATTTGAACATCTTTTTCAACACTTAATGTATCCATAGCCTTCCGCGCATATGTATCTACACCCACTGAATAGTTATTACATGCAAGAGGTGTAGAACTCAGCATTATTACTGTTAAATGAATTATTATATATTGCTCATACTGATCATCGTGATTTCGGATGTGACAGGGTTTAATGAACACCCTGTATTAAAAAATAAATTAGCATATTTTATTTAAAACTGTGTAAAACTGAAATCCAGTATATTTTCAAAAAGTCATTAGCAAAATAAAAGATATACATACTGTTTGCAGGTCGCATAAATACGGGACATATTTTTTTTTTTTAAACCCAAAAACAATTTACTAACTTTTCTTATCTAAATTCAAAAGCAATAAATATGGATAATCAGATGAACTACGCTACTGAATTCGACAGTCAATGTCAATATCAATTGAATAACCTAGATCAACTATCTTTAAGCAAAATAGTGATCGAAAGTTATTTTTAATATTCAATGAGGATATTTTTTTACAAAAGGTTAAGAAGCTATTTATTTACTAAAGTTTAGTAGTTAAGATGTTTTGTCGAATCTTCAATTAATGCCTAAAATAATGACGACGTTGACCGATGATTTTGGCCTAAAAATCACTTACTAGCAGCGCAAAGAAGTATTTTTGAAAAACAAGTATTTTTTATACAAAAGTTTTTCATTTATAAAACTATATATTTTTATATGAGAAACAGCATGTTCCGCTAGTATGACAATTTTATTTAGCGAATTTTCGATAAAGGAAATTTTCACTATTTACATAGTTTATTACAAAACCAATTTTCGAGTAAAAAAAAAAGAATATTAAATTTAGTAATACATAAGACTTAATATCTACAAAAAGTTAATACACAAGTATTATTTAAAATTCCAGATGGACTCAATATACCGTCGGTATACAGATAAAACCCCCAAATGACAAAATTTTAGAAAAAAAGAGTTAAAAATGCAGTTACATGTAATTTTTTGAGCTATATCAACTGACAAAATTCTCTGAATTTTCCGAGGTTTAGTTTCAAAGTTAACATATCAACAGTGGAAAGGAAAAAATACCAAGCAACATGTAGCAACTTTACAGAAGAGACAATGAAGTTTTTAAAAAAATTAATGTAGAATTTCATATTCAATTTTTTTATTTAAATTATGTAAGAATCACGCCAAAATAATATGTATTTATGAGATTTTTTTATCAATTAAAAAAAACAAAAAACTTAAGGTTTTTTAATATTATTTAGGGAAAACTGTAATTTCCATTTACCGGATATTTTTTTTCGAAATCTCATCCAATGAAACGATTTAAAGGAATTAAGATGGTTTAATGATTATGTATCATGTCCGAAATGTGCGGGCATTCCATTGTAACTAGTGGGACATTTGATTCCAGAATAAGACCAAGTTTGAGTTGTAACTTTGTCATTAGAATTCATTAAACAGTAAAATATTTTTTTTAAAATAAGATAAAGAACTATTTTATCATGTATACAGCTTTCAAGAAAAGGCCAAACAGTCGATATTTTCTGTGTAACTATTATTTGAATGAATGTGACTGGCGGGACACCGGAAAATACCTTCTTCTACCTTTATGCATTTGAAGATGAATTTACATTCTCTCAAATAAATACCGGGACAGTAATTGAAAAGGGCCGCATAAATGATTTTTTAGAAAAATTTTTGTTGCTAAATTGGCATAACTGTACTCTATACTGCCGTTAAGTGTGAGTGCAGTGTTTTCGACTTGATGGCTGCTCTCAGGTAAAAATCCTGAACAAAGGTATCAAGTAGATTAGTAGAGATAAGTCCACCACGTAATGTAGTGGTTGGCGTGTTTGCCTACCATGCTTGAGGTCCCGGGTTTGATTCCTAGGAAGGTTGACACGAAATATTAACTAAAAAGGTGAGTCAATACTGCAATATTTCGTGTTTCTGAACTGGCACCTGAAGCGTAAGGTCACCTTACCTTCGTGTGTTTAACAAATGATTGATTTACCATTGCATTAAGTGTACTAATTCTGTCCCCTATGCACCATCGGGTGCGGACAGGGGTATGACGATAATGATGATGATAATGTGTTATTGAGTTTAAAGTAACGATTAATCACCCGCAATGGAAGTGGTAAAAAATGCTTCCCTATGGATCAACGTCACTGCACGTAACTGGTGTGAAGTAAGACAAAAATCATCATCATCCCCTTTCCACACTTAATGGTGCATAGGGCACTGCATTGGTACACCAATCGCAGCGTATCTTGATTATTTTTGTTTCATGAGGGTAAGGTGATCGGTCTTACGCTTCAGGTACCAGTCTAGGGACTATGAAATATTCTAGTGTAAAAACACTCTTTTAAATAATATTTCGTATCAACCATGTCGGGAATCGAACCCGAGACCTCTTACATGGTAGGCAAATGCGCTGACCATTACACCACGAGGCCAACAAGACAAAAAGTAATTGTGAATTATTTTGAAAAACATTTTTATTTAGATTTATAAAAAAAAGACATGAAGCTATGTTATCATTAAATTAGAGGTAATAATAAATGGAAGTTCAAAACTTATGTCATTTTACAACTTTACATGGAATGGCCCATGCTAAGAAGACTTTTGTTTAGTTAATCATTTAAGCCTCAGTATGGGCAAAAATGCATTTAGAGGGTTTTATCAGTATACTAACGACATATACATACACACGCAAATTACATTTGATTAATTGAATCGACATGATAAATTGTTATGAAATGAAAACCCTTGTTTCCAGTGTTACCATTTTTATGTTTGACAATTATGATGTCATGAAACATGTTCTGTATTTATAATTTTAGTTTTGTAACACCTGTTAATGGGGGGGGGGGACTTCTGTGTAGAAACTATCATCATTTCCTTTCCACACCTAATGGTGCATAGGGCACTGCATTGGTACACCAATCGCAGCGCATCTTGATCATTTTTGTTACATGAAGGTAAGATGATCAGTCTTACGCTTCAGGTACCAGTCCAGGGACTATGAAATATTATAGTGTAAAAACACCCTTTTAAAAAAATATTTCATATCAACCATGTCTGGAATCGAACCCGAAACCTCTCGAATGGTAGGCAAACGCACTGACCATTACATTACGAGGCCGACTAGAAACTATAGTTTATAAAAACAATGACTTTCTTTTAATATAGTCAAAGTTGGTGACCCAAAAATAAAGTTTTTCATTTCATAATAATTTTAATAATTGCATTGACTATTACGCACAGTAAAATAATAAAAATATATCAAGACGATCGCATGACACACAGTAAATTAAGAGTGTGGTAAACATTCTACGCCTTTAAAGTTTAGGAGGTGGGGTATTGGAACTACTTTCATATTATACATCCGCAGTGAAATAAACTGACAGTCAAATTTCAGAGAAAATTCCGCCAAATGTCAATACAGTGAAAAGTCAAATAGCATACATTGAACTCAACCTGGCATGCAAAGTTCAAAAAAAAATTTACTCTTTTTGATCGATGGATAATCTCAAGTAAAGCTCCTGAAAAGGGGAATCGGGTGGAGATTAGTCTGACTTGTAGTGTAACGGTTGGGGTGATCACCTATTATGGTTGACGTCCTAAGGTTAATTCCTGGCAGGGTCAATGTGAAAGTTTATTTTTAACCACAAGGTTTACATTTAAGGCACCACAACTGATATTTACAATTTTATTAAGATAGATAAAACTCGGTTGTTTAATGTTGAAGCTTTCGGTGAGCTAAATATCAATATTTAAAAAAGTACAAATGGATCGTCTTAAACCATGGCATATTAACTCACTTTTGGCAGTTTTTGACCTGCCAGAGAGAACCATGTTGCTCGACCAATCTATGCTATGGCTCTGTTTGGTTGAGCGACATAGTTCTCTTTGCGGTGATATTCTGAACCGCTTTCGCAGCCGTAGAAAACACCTTTATCTCGTGTATTAACATACAAAATATGCAAGATTAAAGTGTTCTCTACGGCCGCGAGAGCGTTTGGAGTATCACCCCTGGTAGACCTAGATTATGATTTGGAGTTCTCATTTTAAGCTCTAACTCAAAATCTGCCAAAAGTGAGTTATACTACGTCTAAATTTGTTGCAATAGAGGGAAAACATCTTTGAGAAAGTAATATGAAGTCTAGACATATGTACAGGGCTTATGACCTGTCATTGGCTGGTTTACATTCACCATTCTGCCTATGTTTAAACATCCATATTTCTTCAACTCTTTCATCAGTTGAATTTTGTGAGGCAAAAGAGCTGAAACCTTTATCATGCAGGTGAGATTCATCAGGCTGAACCATTTAACCTACAAGGCAAAGCCTGAAAACAATTTTGCATTTTTTGTACTTCTTATACCTGGGCCCCGATTACAATGGGAAGTTAACGGGGTTATCTTCGACTGCCTATAAAGAAAAACCGATATTTGTGTACGAAAATGAGTATATTTGCCTGAACATTTGAAGTATTTTCGTTAGTAACCTATAATTGACATTTAAGTTTATAAGTGAAAATTATTGATGGAAGTTCACTGTAATTTACTATAGAAATAAAAGACGAGTGATAACCTTACCTCTGTTTTGTATAAAAATATCAATTTCTTGATAAAGATACCAGTCTCGAAGATGTCGCGTAAGCGATGAAACCGGTCACTGGATATTTCAAATTTGTGGATTAAAGTATCACTCGTCTTTTATTTCCATAACCTATAGTTGAACTTGTTTAGAAGAAAAACTTGTATGCATATTCTGCTTTTTATACAGAAAACTGAATTTTACTTTGTAGATAAAATTTAAGATAAATGTTAATTTCCCCTTTGTTATAAAGGGCCCAGTTAGTTTAATCAACAATGCTTCGAGTATGTTTGTAGACAGGCTAAATGCTGAATTTCCCTAGGGAGGAAATCCAGCCTGTCTACTAACATTTGGATATACTCAAAACATTGTAGTACACTATGGTTTAAGACGATCCAAATCTGTTACAAATTCAATGACATTAATAAAAAGAAGGGAAGAACTTGATAGACGCTTATATTATACCATAATATTATGATACAATCGCATATATATTATTTTTAATAAAAACTTTTTCTTACCTAGTGTCATAGCTTTTCCATGCTCGGAAACCAATACTGAGTGACCTGATGTACACCCACTGACAATGAGACGATACTGAAAATTAAATAAATGTTTTTTTTAAATTTTTTTTTATAACCCGCTAAGCCTCTATTTTAGAGGCTTGTCAGCAGGTGGGAAAGAGGGGATATGGAAGGAGGTAATGAAAAATACACCACAACACCCAGACCAATTGAGAAAAAAATCTTTCATGGATTTTTTTACAACTGGCGGGAATCGAACCCGCGACGCCTGTTTTACAGTCGACCATCTAACCAACTGCGCCACGACGCTTGTTTGATCAATTAATTTGCTTATAAAGTAGTTCTTTAACTTGTTTGTAGCTCAGATGGAATACGCCACAGTTAAAACTAATAAGGCAGTTTAAATATACATAGAAAAATTCTTGAAACTTGGTTTTGAGCACATTAAATAAATTAGGAATCGGAAGAAATAAACAAAATACGTGGGAAAATTAAAATATGAGGAAAGATAGAGGTAAAAAATGTTATGTTTCTTCGGAAAGTTGAAATTTTTATAAATCGTTTGGTGTTAAAACTCAAGCTAACAAAAAGATAAAGCAGTAAACAGCAATTTGCCAGCTTTTTATTAAAACCATATGGTTTAAAAAACACTTGAGTAAAAATCGATAAGAAAATGCATAATGGTATAGGTGGCTAGTGAGGAACTTCAGCCCTACGGGAAATTGGAGCATTAAATTTGTACAGCAAAGTTTTCTGAAAATCTAGGAAAAAATATCTTAATTATTTTAATAAAAACGAACTACTTTGAACGGCCTCGCTGGTTCATATGAATCCACCAATAATAAGAGAGTTATGGAAGATTTCTAGTTTGCTTTCAGTCAATGAGACCAATGGGCAGAACTGATCGAGAATAAGCAGAAGTGAACCTCTAACGTCACACGCGGAGTTATTTCGGAAATACAAAACTTTAAAAAATCATAGCGCTGATAATACAATATATAAAAATTGAAACAAAAAAATTGAAATTTTGAAAATAAAAAAACCACGGAACTTCCTCATTGGTTCATATGATCTTGAGAAATACTGAGTAAAACGTATCCTACCTTCATGTCAGTGAAGCGATGGAACACATTTAAGTTGGGGTGAGTTCGCACCACTTTGTTGGATTCACGTTTGCCTGTCAATTCCCAGGACACCTGACCAGCAATAAGAAGCGTGCCAGGTTCTTTACACATCTTTTTTAGTAATTCCTAAAAAAAAAATCGTCACAATGAAAAAGTATTACGACATTATTATTCCGATTTGCGAACAAAAAGCTGTTACTTTCGAAAAGCGTTGAGGCGACATTTTCAGTAAAACGAAACAAACCTCGGGTAATTTAGTGTCTGGTTCCTCCAATTCCAAGATAGGTGCTTGTTCCGGCATCTGGTTGTGGATGGAATCATCACTGTCAGAGTCTGAAGCGACTTTCTTACTTTTAGATTTCGCCGGCGCCTTTCCAGAAGATGGACGCTTACGAGTTTTACCGTTTCCTTGTTCTGACATTTTTTCTGTAACAAATAAGCAAGTTGTACTACAAATCTACAAAAATCGCGCGAAATGATGTAGGTTATTTACGAGTAATAATATTTTGATCGCTACCAAGCGTGGCGAACAAACCAAAATTATTGGCATTAAAATGCCGGCCAACAAGTAATGGTTGCCGAAATCAAAGAAAAGTTTATAATTTTATTGATTTAAGTAGATACAGTAAAAACACACAATATTTTACCTTGATCGGAAGCCTTTACAGTGAAATCAAAATCTTAATGACGCCAAAAAACCGGCTCCAAATTTCTCCCGTTGACCTGAAGCCGAAGCCGTTTGAAACCAGAGAGAAAGAGTGAAAACACAGATTATTACATTAGCGTTAAAATGAACGAACCAACTTAATATTCATAGATTAATAGACAACGGAGTTCATAATTCACAATAAATATGTAACAATCTACACTATGTAAAAAAATATGTAAAAATTATAGCGACACTTTAAAAAACCGTAGTACTGAAACAGAATGTCGGAAAAAATTAAAATAAATTTGTGAAAAAAAATACGTGGATCCTATTTTTTTTTTAAACCAAGAGCAAAAGACTCAAACATGTTTTTACAAAGTATGCAAATAGGCTGATGAGAATGAATCTGACACATCACATAAAAAGATCTGTTAAGGCCCATTTACTGACCATCATGCCATTTCTACTTCTATCAAAGGAGTAAATTGAGAGGGTTAAATGTCACACCTCACGCATTTCTATCCTAATAATAAGCAGCCTAATTGGCCATGTGGGTAATTAAGTAATAAGTTCGACATTTATAAAATGCTCGTATATTATATATTATCATAGAAGTACATATTATATTATTTAACAGGAATTAATAAAAACAAAATATAATATTGAATTGTTTATAATAGGTTTAAGAAAAAGTAATTTCGTATTTTTTGCTTTATTTCAATGCTTTATATTTATTTATTTATTATTGCAATCTTACAATCATCCGATTTAAGTCAAATATCCACTGTTCCTTTTGATAACTTGTTACCAACGAGAATTCAACTTCATAACGCCCCTCTCGTAGAAGTCCCTATTGGCAAAAAACTCGAACAACCCATTTTCGCAGACCTCTATTGAAGCCAAATTTGTACCCCTAAAGCTAGGGTTTCCTAGGACAGCGGTGCCCGTATCTTAACGGCCGTAGTGAACGGTGATGCGGTGGACAGCCGTCGTAGTGGTGACTAGAGAGTGGTTTTATTTTTTAACGGTGTTATCAACACCATTTTTATAGGAAACCACTCTCTAGTCACCGTTACGACGGCTGTCAACCGCATTAATGTTTACTACGGCCGTTAAAATACGGGCACCGCTGTCCTAGGAAACCCGAGCTTAAGCGCGTTGGCCACAGACAGGAACAGGTGATAGTCACTCGGTGCCAGGTCCGGACTATAGGGTGGATGCATAAGAACTTCCCATCCGAGCTCTCGGAGCTTCTGGCGCGTTATTAAAGATGTGTGGGGTCTGGCGTTGTCCTAATGAAACACAATTCCTCTCCTATTCACCAATGTTGGCAGCTTATGTTCGATCGCCAGCTTCAAGCGGTTGAGTTGTTCACAGTAGAGGGCAAAGTTAAGCGTTTGGCTATAGGGGAGCAGCTCATAATAGAGTATTCCCTGCCAATCCCACCAAACACATAGCAACACCTTCCTGGCCGTCAATCCTGGCTTGGCCACGGTCTAGGCCACTTCGTTGACTTTCAACCACGATCTCTGTCACTTGACATTGTTGTAAGTGACCCACTTTTTATCACCAGTCACCATCCGCTTCAGAAATGGGTCGATTTTGTTACGATTCAGCAGCGATTCGCAGATGAAAATTCAGTCCAACACCGAGCTTTTTTTAAAGCCAGCTTTCTGAAAATGGTTCAAAATGATTTTATGGTCAATATTCAGCTCCTGGACGATGCTACGATGGCTAGCATGATGGTCTATCTCGATATTTTTTATGATTTAATCGACATTTTCGACGACAGGCCTGTCAGAGCGTAGTTCATCATTCACCTCCACTACACCAGAAGAAAATCGCTCGAACCACTGTTGTGTAGCATGAACCGAAAGAGTATCGGCCCCGTATACATCGAAAAAAAATTTGGTCGCTTTCGACGGGTTTTTGTCCTTTCAGGTAGGTAGGTAGGTTCCGCGAAACCGTCCAATTTTGCCCAAAAAGTCTAATCTATGATCAACCTTTAAAAAAATATATTTCCATTTGATTTCGGTAAATTTGGTACATTAAGGACGAAAGTAGATTTATGTCACTAACTTCCCTCAGAAGCTTTATACCCGTATGCAGAGACAAACCTTAAGGTGAGGAGAGTACATTCTATTGTCTTCACCTTCGGGTTATTCTCTGCATTTGAAATTAGAATGTACTTTCCTCACCTTAAGGTTTGTCTCTCCATACGGGTATTAGTCACAAACTTTACTCAGTGGCTTATCAGAACCTGTCAAAGTGCGCATGTAATTTTTTACGGGCCAATTACGACTGTGTTTTTTAATGTACTGCTCGATAGCAAAGACAAAGGTAAGTTTTTCTTGTTGCATAATATAGACAAAGGTTTTCAGATTACTTCCTGTTTATATTATGTGCTGTTAGTAGCTTAAAACAAGAATTATGACGATGGGCAAATTAAAACGCATAAGTTGAGCATGTGGGTTGTCAATTTTGCCCAAACGAAAAAATGTGTTAGGGTTGCCACTTTCTTATTTTAATAATTAGTTTAAATTAAATTAAAACTATTATTAAGGTTTTGCACACATTAGGTATTTTAGATTTTCAAAAATATTATCATTATTGTGGCTAATTTAATGTAATTCTTCTTTGCCTTTCTTAATTCATTTGATAACGTGTTTTTATATTCTTTTTATTGCATTTTAATAGTTTCTGAAGCGTTTCTCATGTTTTGCACGGTATACAATTTGTTTATATATAAGATCATTTTCATTATATCTGGAGTTAACCAGCCTCCATTATTATCCACCCTCAAACGATATTTTTTTCACTTTTGTAGCCATGGACTTTGATTCCAAAATAATTTATATTAATTTTTAAAATTGATGTCACCTAGTTTTAACCTTCTTAGTTGTTCGTTAACTATATTCCTAAAACAGTTATTATTTCTCACAACATAGGTATAAGTATTTGCCATTTCGAAAAATGTGTGAACATACCTGATATTAAAAATGGTCATTTAGGTATTTAAGACTAGGATTATTGGTATGTGTACTTAAATAAAACATTTCTTTAAATAAACAAGATTTATTAATTTTTCTTTAGTTATTAACCAGATTTTAACAACCCTAAGGCCTATAAATTGCTTGTATGAAAACAAATATAGTTCGGCGGGTAAATTTGCCCAATTGTTTTGAGACGAATATTTTATTAGTTAGCCATTGAAAATATGCTTAAACGTCAATTTTGCCCTTCAATTAATAATTCAATAAAGTAGTTCTTAGACAAGAACGCCATATGAGCTACAGTTCAACAAATAATGGTTGCAGGCAAACATGGAGGTAACTTTTCCCGCCATCAAAATTTTAAATTGCTTGAAATCGCATTTAAAAATGACTGAATTTACATTTGCAACCCAATTCAATGATTACCAAAGTCATTCATCGTAATTAAAAAGTAAAGCACAACGTACATTTTTTTGAAGAAAATCAACATAATTGCAAAAAAGCGGGCAAAATTGGACGGTTTCGCGGTAGTAAAACTGTAAAATTTGGCGAATTTCTTCTTTTGAGATCTCTATACTCGACGCATGATAGTTCACGACTGAACTGACCAAGTGTAATACTGTCAAAGAAACGTTTGTAGTATACACTCACCCCTTTACAACACCGTATCATATGATCCGATGTAACTAATAATGAACGAGATATACTTAGTTGAATAAAGGGCGCGAAATGACTTTTACCCCAACCTGATTTAAGAACGTTTTTCTGTCAATGGTAAACATAACCTGGAAATTAATTTTAAAACATAAAATATTATTGTGGCATAAATACCTCAATACTAAATATAGAATTATCATGAATAAAGGAGTGACAATAAACCATTTTAGCAGTAATATCAGAAGAAATAATTTTAGCTCAGAATTGCCCCAAAAATTTCAATTAGGTAGGTACCGTAAAACATGTCAATTTTGCCCACTGCCGAAATCCTTAACAAAACCATGTATTAAAGTAAGAAAAATTACTGGTTTTATTAGAATTACATTTGGTTAGTACATTTAGATAGTTCCATGGCAAAACTAAATATTCCGTTTACCGCCAGTTTAAATTGATCACTTGAAATTTGAAGTTAAACTTAAAGGTCTGTTTTTGTATATCTATAGTGTCAAAACTTTTTTTGTTGCGGAGTTGGATGATGATAATGGTTTTCGAAAGGGATGAAAATATAACTAAATGTGAGATCAGTGTGAACGGAGATATTCTGAATCATGTAGAAGAATTTGTGTACCTGGGAAGTATGTTTACTAGGGATGGAAAGACCGAGAAAGATATTGAAAGGAGGGTGAGTGCCGGGAACAGGGTGAACGGTGCACTGAAATCTACTTCGGCAAACAAATGTTTATCGCAGGAGGCTAAACTAGCAGCTCACAACGAAGTTCTAGTGCCAACTCTAATGTATGGGAGCGAAGTATGGAATTGGAAAAATGATGATGAAAGTAGGTTGAATGCTGTCGAAATGCGATCCCTCAGGCGAATGTGTGGTAAAACGATGTATGATAGGTGCACAAATGTCGAGATCCGTGAAGTGTGTAAGGCTGAGACATGCATTATCGACAGAATCAAGAAAAGGGTGCTGCGTTCGTTTAGACATGTAGAGCGAATGGACAGCGAAAGAACGGCTAAAAGAATCTACGATGCGAATGTTGATGGATGCAGAAAACAGGGAAGACCGAGAAAGACATGGCACGATAAAGTCCATCAAATACTTGAAGATAGACATGTCAAAAGTAGGAATAATCGGCGTGCGTGCATGAGAAGATGAATTAATGTAGAGGAAGCGAGATCTGTATGCCAAGATGAGTGATGTGGCATTCTATCCTCTCTGCCTACCTCTAAGGGAAAACGGCGTGATGGTTTGTTTGTTTGTTTGTTTGTTTGTGAGCTTGCCCCCTTAATTACGAAAATCGCATCAGAACTGAAATGGTTTGTAAAAAAATGCAAAAGCGACTTCTAATTTATTGACTTATGCATAGTCAAACACGAACAAATTAAAAGGATTAGAGATAAACTCCTTTGGTTTTGTTAAAAATCCAATTATGTGCCAACCCTGGCTCACAAATCCGCATTGTATAGAGGAAATAGTTGACAATGTTGCCCACCTGTTTTTTGCATTGATTTTATAATGGCGATGCCTCAATGATGCTATTGCTTAAACATAAACAGCATTTTTCGCCCGAAAAGTATTAATTTCATTTGAAATGTTAAAAAGTTATCAAACTAGGTTTATCACTAGAACCAAAGGCTCAAATTAAGTATACTTAATCAGAGATTATATAGTGCTATTACCTACCAATAAACGAAATAGGATTTAAATTTAAATAGTTTAATATGACGCATTTACTTTGACAGTATGACGGTACAGATTCCTTGACAGTCTTGACCAGTCGTCGCAAACAAAGTTCTATACATAAAATTAAGAATAGTCCAGAAGGAGCGGACTGAATACATATATCGGACTGTGTCTAAAAAAAATCCCACTTTGCCCCACTTTCACCGCGCGCATGTGTGAAGTCGCCACGTATGTTGCCAGATCGCGAAAAATATAATCATAACACAAATGTAAGATAATTATATTTTAAGGAAAGTAATTTGTTAATTTCTCTAAAATTTTATTGTACACGCGGAATAATTGATTGACATAACAGAGTAGATAAGTAAAGGGTCATTTAATAAGAGTAATTGAATTAATGAACTTTGAACTCAAGAAAATTAAACAAATTTTATTTTCCATAAAACGGATATTTTTTTATCATGTAAATAATATTTGATGTTTTAAAGATAATGTCGGTGAAATGTCCACCACAGAGTTGTTTAATCCGAGGTCCAATTTTCATTAGTTCTCTCATTAGATGAGCAAAGTAGGGTAAAAAAAATTACTACCCTGGCAACACTAACGAAATGTCCATTTTGTTTCATCGACAATTTGACAGATAGAAAAATAATTCAATTTTTAAGTAATGCATTTGCTTCTTACACATTCATTTGCTAATTACACATGAAATGTGATCCCATCCTGTTTCTTTAAGATCCTAGCAGTATTTCTACACTTTAAAAGGACACAACACGGCATAGTTGAATTCAAATCAGGAGTTACGTACTGAGCGACGTCTACTAAGAAAATAATGGGTCAAAACGTAAACCTACTCATTTGTGAGTAGTTTAGTTGCCTTCTAATTGATGTGCATATGCGGTTTCTGGACTATTCTTAATTCTATTGTTTGACACCTCATATCTCAGAATATGGAAATATTCCATTAGATCCCTATCCAAACAAAGTGATGATATCTGTATGTTCTATCTGTTTGTTTGTTCTTTGGATTTTTTGCGACACCTGCGAAATTGCAAACTAAAATAAGGGGAAAATTCCTTCAATTTTTCAATTCGCTTTGAAATTCTAATAGATGGCACTGCCGGTAAAAATATATGTTTTGACAATGACTGACGAATTCTCTTATTCAAAATAATTATGATCTTGGTGGATGGTGGCTTAGCACCTAGAATATTGTATAGATCTTCTGGTTTGAGGTGCGTTATTTTATTGAAATTTTATTGGTTATAGTCATTTATTTGTTATTTATTTTACAATATTGTTCATCTCAAATAATTTGGTTGATGACAGTATTATTTTTCAATTTTCATATATTCTACTTTTTAATAATTGGGTTCTTCTTAAAACATAAATAACAAATACTAGCCATTGACAACAATCCCGGTAACCAACCATCTTATCTCGTGATCACCCACTATTAATTCAATATTATTACGTCCTAACGGAAAATCGTCAAATGAGTCCCTCAATGGAATCGCCCTTCACAACAGTACTTGTCCTTCTGTAAATCCATCCGTAAATTCAGACATTATTAAAACATTAGTGACTCTTCTTCTTAATATTATATCTTATAATTTGTTTGCTTGAGCCGAATGTGTACGAGCGGTGAATGAAACAAATAATTCTAAACCTTTTTCTGGTTTATCAACATGATTTTCTTTTAAGATTTTATAACATTGTTCTTTAGATATTATAATATCGCAAACCTGTAGAAAACAGATTAATTATTTTATTTACAAAAATAACGTTAATACTATGGCATTCTTTAAAGAACAAATTAACACATAATTATATTTCACGCAAAGTTTATTTATTTTTTATTTACTTTTACAACAATTAATGTTTTGATTATTTTTTTAAATTATAGATATTTTAAACCCCCATAGTGGGTTTACTTTTTTTAAAAAGGAGTTTTTTATATTTATAACATGTGTAGTTATACAATATATTATAAAATATGCAAATGAAAAAATATATATGAATAAAAATTTTAAATAACATTAATCGGCCTCAAGCAAAAAATGGATAACTGACCTAATACGTTATTCCACAATTGGATTGTTATTTTTTAAATTGTTTCATCTGTAATTATTATTTAATATAATATCTTCCATTCGGATTGTTGTATTTTATTTTTTTAAGATAGTTGTACTAATAAAATTTGAACATCTAGTTACACCTTAAATAAAAAACAAAATATTTTCTTAAAAATAATTTCAAAAACAAAACCGATTTCCGATGATACTCAACCCATATGGATGTTTGTTTTTAACAAAAGTCATCGCCATCCCACAAAACGATGCTATGGACGCATACCTAATCCCTTTTGGCAAATCATTAAACATCTGTTATTTTGTAATCACTATTTTATTTTAAATTACTTTCATTTTTTAATGTTAATAATTATGAATTATGAAAATAAAACTTTGTTATTAGTGTTACACGATTTTTATTCTTTTACAAGAACACTACTACAGTTTTGGGAGAGCACTCCTCCCATCGACGGGTGATATAAAACTAATATAGTAAACAGAGAATATTGTTCCTAATGTCATAGAATTTAAACAAAAAATAAACAAGTTTATCAGTGAAACTTAAAGCAGGGGTTTTTTTTTCCACTTATCTAAGGTGTTAGCATATATATGGATAGTTATCTCAAGTACGTCTCAGATATGAAAACATGATCAATGAAGGAAAGGACGTTAAGTAGAATTTATTTCTTAAATTTTAGCACTTAAGTGGAAGTTACAATAATTTAGCCTAAGATTTAAAATGTGAGAAGACATCACTTGGCTGAGAGGTGTTAAAAAATCGTGTAACACTAATAACAGGGTTTTATTTTCATAATAATTTAAAATGAAGTGTTAAGTGAATGCCGATTCAATTAACAGTATTAATTATTATGACTTAACAAGGGCACATCCTAAAAAGCCATGATAGATTAGTGAATATTAATGTTTTTGAAATGAATGAATAAATTAATAAATGAACCTATAAAAGTGCTTCTTTAAATATTGATATTAAACAGCAAAATATATAAAATCTAATAAACTCAAACGAACAAACTGATCTCATGTTCACATTTGAGGGCGTTAATGAAATATGGATGCCTAATGTTTACATCTCAACATAAATGAAAATTCATAAAATAGCATTTTTATAGTGCACATTTCATAATTAGTGTCAGTTAAATTTCAAGTGCCATTCCTTCATCGGCTGGCATCGACACGGCGCGCGAGCGATAAACGAAACAGAACAAAGCATTTAAGTACCTACTATTGATACAGAGCATACATATAGGTACCTCATTTACCTACTAACCACAGAGATAAGGACACAATCTTATTCAATTAATGAACTAGAGATTAAAATCTCATTCAATGAATGAACGAAGATACAATTAGTTCGCTGCTCTTTTCGTTCGCGAACTAACTGATCGAGATGAGAGAAACATATCTCTAGTTCAATGTTTTCGACCTTGTCAGTATGGCCAGGTCGTTCGCGAACTACACACCTCTAATAGATATTAAAAGGTCCCAGTAAGGGCCACTTTGTTTTTAGTATGCGGCGTTACATCAGCAACAACTACTCTCAGGTAAAAATCTTTATAAATTAAATCAGGTGCAGAATAGTCTACCATATGATGTACTGCTCATCATGTTTGCCTTACATGCCTGAGTACCTGGGTTTGATTCCGGCAAGGTAGGCACGAAATATTAATTTAAAATGGTGATTTTCACTGTAACAGGTCCGGAACTGGATCTGAAGCATGACTGTTCATTTTGTCTTCATATATAAAATTATCAAGATTCACAGTGTTTGGAGTACCGATGCTTTAACTTTACACCGCTTCGTGCAGATAGGGAAACGATGATGACATGGGACTATATTACAATGTTTTATGAGCCAGATAATAATTCAGCGTTGCATAATTTGCACACAGAATACGATGGAAGAGTAATTTAGATTTTTTTATAGGAATTAAAAAAGATATTTGTAGGACAATTCTTTTATTTGTAAAAAATAATAGTGGTCAAAGTAGAAAAATAATTCAAATAAACTTGAAACGATTGCATCTTTTTAACAGTAAATGAATTCAAAGATTGACAATGATTTTCTTAAGCATCAATATCCAACATAAAAATGTTTACAAAATAAATACACAAGTAAAGAAGTATTATTATTATTACAGGTTACAAATAACTAATAATAAAAGGTATACAGTAATCCCTTAACAACCACATTTTTAGATTAAAAATACTTTACTACTATGTAAAAATTGAGAATTCCCTTAACCCTTAGAACTCCTTTGGTGGGAGCCACTCGCCCAAAACAAAAATATGCTACAGCTCCTATGGCGGGGGTCTTACCTGCCGGAGCAAATTGCCATGTAAACAACGTAGTAACTTTCTTATTATTCGGCATAAAATGATAGAATTACTACCATCTATTGGAGAAAAAAAAATCTTTCTCATAAACAAATACTTGGCAAAAAAAATTCTATTTAAAAATACATCAAATTTTTACAACTGACATTCGATGTTTGAAAAAATCCTAGCCCGTTGCGATGTAAGATGGAAAGTCACACTTTCTAGCTAAGAGAGAGAAAGGCGGATCTAAGGACTGTGTAGTTTGCAGTAACCGAAATAAAAAAGAAGGGGTAAAAGAAACAGTGTGGTATTGCAAAACATGTTCACGGAAACCTGGTCTGCATCCAGGACTGTATTTTTAAAAATACCACATGAAGAAAAAAAAATCGACACTTATAAAATTACTAATAAAACATTTTGCATTTGAAAAAAATCTGCTGGTAAATTTTTTTAATAGAATAGAAAAAAGAAATATTTGCGTTCTTATGATTTACCCAAATATTTAATTTTGAGGGCCATTTTCAACGAGTTGTAAATAACTCACTATTAGAAAATGGAATCAAGTTGGAGTATAGTGGGATTCGAACCACAGACCTTTGGTCCGTGAGTCCGAGATACTAGCCACAGGACCACAACCCGATGAAATTTCTGTGTTTTTTTTTGTAAATTGATATTCATTTCCAATCTTTTGCAAGAATATAATTCAGAGCTAGCTTAAACAGTATGTGTAAAATAAATAGATTTCATAGGGTTAATATAAACTGGAATTTTATGTGAAAATATATTATGAAAGAAAAGGAAGATCCAAAATCTTGGAGATTCACAGAAATTAAATTGGAAAATCAGAAATATGGAAGTGTCTTGTTCAAGTTATTAGAGCCACCTCAGAATAAATATATTTTATATTTATTTCAGATAAAACTTATTTTTTCTTTTCTATATGAACACCTCACTGGGAATAACACAATATGTTTGAGGTATGATAATAAAAGCCTAATTCTAAGTTTATGAGAATTTATATTTCTTTCAAATCATTGACCGGAGATGGAGAAAAAACTATAGCACATATGAAAACAAAAAATATTTTGTAACATCGCCCTTTGCTTGAATCACAGTTTTTAGTCTGTGGGGCATGCTTACTGTGCATTTCATGCAATTTTCATTAATTCGTGGATCTTTATGCCACCCTTCAATCAGTTTCTCTATAAATTTTTGCTTGTTGGTGATCAGAGTTTTTGAAATTTCCAGGTTCAGGAGCTCACACTATTTTTCTATGGGGTTTAGTCTGAAGAATTTCTAGACCAAACAAGAATTTTTATATTTTGCTTTTTAAGGAATTATGTGATCCTTTTGGCTTCGTGGCATGAAGCTAAATCTTACATGAAGATAAAACGTCCACCTGGAAACCATTGCCGGACCTGAGGAATCATTTTTATAGCCAGTAGACGTTGGTAAGACCCTGTCACCGAGAGGATACATATCACTTGATCTGCATCACCAAAGTGACCGAATGTTTTAAGTAGTTCAATTGAACGAATGTATCTTTTGCTCATTCGGCTCATTTAGGTCATCATATCTCTGCATCTTCGTATCATTTGTGTCTTCATATTTTCTGTGTCTTTCATGTCTCTAGTTCATTTCGTTCTTTTGTTTGCTTCAGCCGAATGCGTATTCTTTAGATATTATAATATAAAAAATATGAAAAAAACAGATAAATTATTTTATTTGTAAAAAGAATGTTAATACTAAAAGGCATTTTATATGGAACAAATAAACAAAGAAATTATATTTCATGCAAGGTTTATTTATTTTTTATTTACTTTTACAATTAATGTTTTATTTTTTAAAATTATAAATACTTTAAACCCCCTTAGGTTAACTTTTTTTTTAAAGTAGTTTTTTATTTTTATAACATATGCAGTTTTACAATATATTATAAAATAAACAAATGTAAATGAAAAAAAAAAAGCAATAAAAATATTAAAAAAAACAATAATCAGCCTCTAGCACAAAATGGATAACTGACCTAATAAGTTATTCCACAATTAGGTTGCTATTTTTTTCATTTGTAATTATTTTTTAATGTTATATCTTCCGATTGGATTGTTATTCTGTAATTGTTGTATTTTAATCACTATTTGTTTTAAGCTACTTTACATTTTTTCATGTTAATTATTATGGCTTAACACAGGCACAGCCTAAAAAGCCATAATAGGTTAGTGAATATGAATGCTTTTGAAATGAATTAATAAATAAATACATTAATAAAAGTGTTTATTTAAATATTGATATTGAACAGAATTTTTTTTTTTAATAAACTCGAGCAAACAAACTACCCTCTACATTTGGGGCAATTATGAAATATGAATACCTAATGTTTACATCTCAACGTAAATAATAATTCATAAAATAGCATTTTTATAGTGCACATTTCATAATTAGTGTCAGTTAAATTTCAAGTGCCATTCCTTTGCCGGGCGACACTGACACGCGCCCGGGCATTAAAGAAAAGAACAAAGCAGCCAGCCAGTATAGGCATTTAGGTACCTACTATAGATGGAGCATATATGTAGATACCTAATCTACTTACTAACCACATATATAAAGAAACAATCTCGTTCAATGAATGAACTAAATGAGCTAGAGATTCAAGACACGAAGATCCATTTAGTTTAGAGCTCTTTTCGTTCGCAAACTAACTGACCGAAATGAGAGAAACACATCTCTAGTTCAATGTTTCCGACCTTGTCAGTATGACCGGGTCGTTCGCGAACTACACACCTCTAATAGCCAGCACTCTAATGTAATGCTCTTGAGTCATTTTACCTTCTACAAATCCAAACTGACCAGAACCTTGTCCATTTATTATGAACCTTACCATTAATTTCAATGGATATTTTACCTTTCTAACTGTGCAGTTCTTTTTGTATTTTTTCCTGCTTGTTGTCTCATGGTGGTTAATCTTTTAAAATTTTGCTTTGTAATTCATCCAAAAAGCACACCTGAAGAAAATTTTAATATCAGATGTCATAGAATTAATTATGAAAGTGTTAAAGAGATCCATTAAAAATGTGCTGTTTTCCAATCTTCTACAAATTCTGATGTATTTTTGTTCATTCCAGTTGCTTTTTCTTCATTACTAGTGTAAGTAATGGCTTTTTTGCAAGCTGACAAAAGGAGAAGCCTAATTATTTTATCTGAAGTCGAGCTGTTGTGGGAGGTATTTTAAGTCCAGCATCTTGAATATTTATTTTAAGAACTTTATTTGGCATTTTCCTATTGTTTACGCACAAATCCTTAACTTCCCTTTATCTCTTGGTGTTGTGGGCTTTATCCGTCCACATTTGTTCACTCTATTTGGTCCCAAGTTGCAATTATAGTAGTTTCTTTTTCACTCTGTCAACAGTTGCTCTCAAAATATTTGATTGAATATGATTTGTCGTTAAGAATTCTTATTTTCAGTGAAGTGTCTCAATTCCTAATAATTTACGAGGTGTGACAATTTTATTTTTTTTATTAAAAAAATAACAGCAATACAAAAAATATATACAACATTAAAAAAAAAAAAAACATAAAATAAAGCCAAATAAGTTTTCTACATAAATACAATACGACCTTTAACCTTTTCCATTTTTTGTTTACCCTTTAAAAATCACAAAAAAATATTTTTAAAAGCCATCTCATCTTTATTTTTATAATTAATAATAAATAAAAAAAAGACAAAAACTTGAAATGATCTCAAATATTGGAAAAATAATGATACTTTCAACGCTACACTTGACTCTTCTATGTGATGACCGGATGTCAAATGGACATCTTCTAACAAGATAGCGCCTATAATTAATTCTATCTTATTTTTATTAACAAATGTTTAAACTTATCTAATCAATGATTTAAAAGAAACATAAATTGTCATAAACCTAAAACCAGGCTTTCATTTATACCTTAAACATAAAAAAATATGTTTATTCTGGGGCGGCTCTAATAATTTGAACAAGAACTGTTTAGTGAGAGTAGAAAAGCCATAAACACTAATAAATATGGCACATAAATAATATTACCAATTTTTAATTTAACTAATACTAACAGAAAGGTGAGATATTTTAGTCAATTAATGAGTATTTAATTTTAACAATTTGTTTAAGAATAATGACACGGATAAGAAGCATAAATAAATTGCAGCAAACCAAACACATACTATTCATATTTATACAAGAATGGTTAAAAATTGGAGTATTAATTTGTTTAATCACCTAAAGGGTTATAAAAAATATCACAAACACAGTGGATCATTTAAAAATAATATAAATAGGCACAATGTTTCAAGTCAAATTTTAAAATAAAATAAAAATCTCAAATTAATCAGTTAATATTAATTAGTGATAATTTTTAAATGCTCAAATGAAATGCTTTTTCTTGATCCCTCGCAAAAAGACATGAAAATCTCAAAAAAAATAATAATAGAAAATGTTAGATAAGAAGTACAAAACAAGTGCATAAATAAACATACTTTTGCCAAGGCGTATGAACAGTATATATCTACTTGCATTAATTAATTATTATAGAATTGTAAAACAAATTCGCTAATCTAAAATTACTGAACAACACACGTGGAAGTTGTAAATATGTTCAGATTATTTCAAGGCACATTTGAGTTATTCATATATTTTTCATAATTACATAATACATTATATGGAAGACATGAAAAAAATCTTAAAATTAAAATACAATAATAAATATTACAGAACAGACTTTAAGCTTAAATTATGATAGAATTGTGACAAAAATACCTTAAATAAACATATATAGAAGACTACAGAAGTAAAGGAATCAATAGACTATTAAAATAGATGTCTTCATCAGAAAATACTTGTTGCCTTTTGGGTTAAACTATGAAATTGAGAAATATTATATTAAAATAATTCTTTACTTTTTTTATTTATCACCACGGGGCACTTACAGTTCGTGCCCATAATATTGTAATGTTAACATATTACAAAAAATATCGACATTTTATGGGGAAGTTCAGTGCTGTAGGAAATTGGAAATAAAAATAGTTTTCTTACACGCAGTAAAATTAAGAGCATTTTTAATATAAAGTTTTCCCAAAATGTATGAAAAAATCAATAAAAATTAATATCTTTGAAATGTCACAAGTTCGTATGAACAATAAATAGTTAATTTAAATGTATAATTAATAAAAAACTTTGTTTTTAGACCACTTGAGTTTATTTTGAAGCACTACTAGTTTTGGAAGACTCAGTGCCTTCCATCTACAGGTATTATTATAAATGTAGATGGAAGGTACTGAGTCTTCCGAAACTAGCAGTCCTTCAAAATAAACTCAAGTGGCTAAAAAACAAAGTTTTTTTATTCGTCACGGGCAGAGTAATTTTAAGATTACAAAACTTTTAAAAATCTAAGCGATGATAATACAGTAAATAAAAATTCAAAAAATTTTTTTTTTTGGCTTATTTTGATAGTCTATTGATAAAAACCACAGAACTTCCTCATCGTCTCTATGCTAGAGAATATTTCAGAACTAGAAAAGTTTTTTTTTAGGTCCACAAAATTAAAAATAGATATACGGGAATAAAACAAAACATTAGCAGTTAAAACTGTGCAAAAATCATAAATATTGCACATAAAAAATCAATTACTTTGTATCGGTTTTATTTAGTAGTTGTTTTAATTCAGTATTTAATTGGGTTCAAATACTTCTTTTTGTTCACCTAAACATTGATGTAATTGGGAATTAGCATGTTTTAATTGTTTAACTTTCATGTACAAGATACATTTTAAATAGAGAAGTACTCAGGAAAGAGGTTAAATCACATATATGAATCTGAAGCAGGAGGGTCCATATCTTCCCCATAGTCTAAATCATCTTCCAAAGCCTCTTCTTCTATATGTACTCCTTTACCGCACGCCAAGCACCTGTAAAAATTATTAAAATAAAACAATTAAAATTAAAATAATATTAGGAATTTAATAAAATATATTCGCTAGAACTCTAGACTTAAATGAGATTTTAAAAAATACTAGTAACTGCAGTTAACAAATAGAATAATATGGTTTATGTTGTTAAATAATTTCATATTAATTCTATATTACAAAATTCAATCTAATTTAATTCATCATTATCCCTGACCTGAATCAGATGGTGCATAGGGCACTGTATTGGTAAACCAGACGCCGCATATTTCAATTATCTGTTACATAAAGGTAAGTCAATCAGTCTTAAGATTCAGGTATTTAATTGACAATGAAATATTGCAAAGTAAGATCATCTTACCAATATTTTATGTCAAATATGCCAGGAATCAAATGTGGGACCTCAAGGCTACTAGGCGGTTACATGCCCCTTTACAGTATTTTTAGTTAACTTTTTTTTGACAATAAATACTAATTAGGTATGAATATAGTTCAAACACAATATTTATTAAGTTAAGTTATAAAAGAAGCTAAAACATGTTTTACATTTTTATTAATGAGTGCTGTATATATTTATATTGCATATTTATATCTAATATTTATAAAATAAGCAACTTCATATTATGTTACAATATTTGAGTTTGTCCAAATTTTCGTAGACAAAAGACTGGATTTCACCCCCTCGGGGGTCATTAAGATTAACAAATTACAACAGGGATGGAGTATACCTTAAATAAGGGAATATGGAAGTCAAGGCATTTACAGGGCTTATGACCTGTCATTGGCTGGTTTAAGTGGCCACTTTACACACTGTGTAACATTCACCATTTTGCCTATGTTTGAACAAACGTCCAGGGTTCTGGTTATATTTAACAAACAGAACTGTATTCTTTATCCGCCCGGACACAGAAGAAATATTTCTCCAGGGCCACGATTATGATGGGAAGTTAACATTTACCTTAAATTTTATCTACAGAGTAAAATTCAGTTTTCTGTACGAAAAGTAGAATATGCATACATTTTTTTCTTTTCAACATATTCAATTATAGGTGGAGATAGATGGAGATACTTTTGATGTTCATGCAAATATACCCATTTTGTAAATAAATGTCGAATTTTCTTTATAGACAGTCGAAGATAACTCCGTTAACTTCCTATTGTAATCGGGGCCCTGGCGTAATTCAAACGATGTTGGGGTAGAAACATATTTGATAGTGGATGGGATAAGAGTTTACAAAATATTAAAATTCATAAGATTACCTGCTTTCATCTAAACCATAATTAGTACAAGTGTCGCCAATACATTCACAACATCCGTCATGGAACCATCTAAAAAAATAAATTTACAAAACATACTATTTTATTTAATAAAGAAAAAAACATTAGCATTAGAGAATTTTGGTAAATATTTACGCACTTTTTATAATAAAAAATTTGGTTTAAAAAACACTTATTTTTACACATATATATATTTACGTGTGTATATATACACAGGGTGTTCTTTAAACCCTGTCACATCCGAAACCACGATGATCAGTATGAGCAAGGAGACATATTCGCTCATTAAAATAAATTTTTAGAACGAATAAAATTTAAAAAAATAAAATATTAAAAAAAACAAATGGTTGCTAACTTCTGCAGGAGGGAAACGAGGTGGGGGGAGGAGGGGGTCCGACACACTGTTGACCAAGCGGCCGCGCCCCCCTCGCTTCTACCCTGCAGAAGTAAGCAACCATTTGTTCTTTTTAGTATTTTATTTTTACAAATTTTCTTCGTTCTAAATATTCTTTTTAAATGTGCCAATATGTCTTCTTGCCCATACTGATCATCGTGGTTTCGGATGTGACAGGGTTTAAAGAACACCCTGTATACCAAAAGACATAATACACAGGGGTGTGCACTCCATACTGGCAGTGCCTACTGCCTAGCTTTTTTTGATATAATAAAAATATTATGAGACTTTCGGAACCAACTTATGCAAACTACAAGACGAGTGTATTGATTTTATTGATGACTTTGAAAGACTATCAAGTAGGGTAAGCAGTACGCATTGTTTGAACGCTTATATGGAAAGCTCACCCCTGAATATACATTATAACTAAGACTCGGATGGTTGGTAGCAAAACAGCATAGTGTGGTGTTACTCAGTAAAATATTATGGTATGTATTATTTAATTTCAATTCACTACAGTACCTATACAGATTTGTATCGACTCATTAACTTGATTTAGCCAAAAAACAAACAATATTATTTCAGATTTCTAAAATTATATTTTTGAAAAATCCCACTTATGTCCAATTAAAAGTAATCGAAGGTATCCCTCGAAAAGGGGTCTATATGCAAAATAAATATTTTGAAGGAGACGTGAAAAACGATTTTAACTCTTATTATGTTGAATGTTAGGCAGTTGAAATATTATTTGGATAACTATGAACACATTTTTTATTGAAAACTGTATACTTATTACGAAAAACATGCAAAAATAAATCATTTTAGTGGAAGGGGGGTATAAATGCGAGACATGTAGTCAATAAACTACAATTTTATTTATGGCTACAAGGTTTCTGAAGAAAGATCTATGTTCTAATGGGATGTATTATTGGCACATGCACATCAGATAACTTATTTTTTCTTGCTGAATGCTCAAAGGTTCAGAATATACAAGCCCCAACTCTTGGGGCAGAACACTAGGTATTTTCATTTTAGGCTTGACCATGAAAAAAGTTTTTTTTAAACTTTATGTTTTCTTGCTCTGATAGATGTAGGCTTACCATTTAAAAACGGAATCCACATTATATCTGTTATTTTTCTTTTTGTCTTTTTTAATGCGGTTTTTTATTGGGGAAAAATCTTTTAAATATTTTTGCTGCATTTCAACTACAGAAAACAGCTTATTTCACATCACCTCTCCGACGACGTACTTCCGTGTTTCTAAAAACGCATCAAGAAACAAGTAAAAACCAATATTAGCTCTATGTGTCATTCAAAAATAATAGGGCAACTATGTACTATATATACCCCTTTTTTCCAACTTCTTTTTTGCAGATTTCCGTACCCCATCTGTGGCTTAATATTCTTTACCACTGTTCCTTTGACACTTTCTAGTATAATATTTCAGCCTTTAATGTTTCAATAGTTTTTTTTGTTGTTTATTGATAGTTTTAAGAGCTCCCGGCGACAAAACAACATACAGCAAGTCAGCCATTTATGATTTGTTAAATACTAAACAATTTGTCAGGAATAATTATCTCCAAAATATTCCTAAGATGATTCCATATTTTATTTCATTATAGACCCTTTTTATGCAATAAAAGCACTTTTTCACTATATTATATGGACCCTTTTTTGAGGGATGCCTTCAATTGTCAAATGAAAGAATCAGACGACTTCTGGATTTTTTTTTAAATCCAGTATTTTAGATTTTTACTACGCATGGGCAACACATTTTTTTAAATGTGCCTTTAGATATTCATGAATACTCAAATAATTTGTAAAGTAGTAAAGACACTATAATTTATAAGGAGTAATTGGAGAAAATCCAATTTTTTCGACTGTTAAACACTTTTTTTTTTTCATTAATTTATATTTTTTTATTACTGTTAAAAATGTTGTCTCATAGTTTGAATGAAGACTGAGTTTAGAGAACAGATGTATCAGAAGAATCTCGAGTGTGCGGTGGTTTGACTTTGTAAGGAATGAAGTCATAAGAGAACGGACACAGCAAACTCCAGTGACAACTGTCACCGAGCGGAGGCAATACATTTGGCTTGGCCATATACTGTGGATGCCTCCTTGAGAACGTTAACCAAACTTGCCTTTTTTAAAAGGCATCAGGTTCCCGACATCCTGGATATCCCCTGCTGACTGTTTGTCAGTATTTCATGTCAGAACTACAGAACTCGAACTTGACTTGGGAGGATGCACAGGTGCTGGTACCCGACATAGATGCCCGGAGAATCTTTTTTCTATCATCTTTTTTCATCGCCTATTTTCACGGGCGACCCTATATGGAGCTGTGGAGAGGGCGCAGAGCCGTGAAGAGTAGAGACGCTTTGTCAATAGATTGGCTGGTGAGAGTACCAATGATCACGACCCTTAGAACTGAAGAACGACAGAGAAGAAGGCATAGCCAGACTTCAGAGTTATAAAAATTAATCAGATATTACTTTTTCTTTTGAGAAAATTTGATTGTGAATTGTTAAATTTATTGTATTTTCATTTGATATGTAGGTTAAATGCTGAATTTCACGGTTCTATAAAAATAACTTTTTTTTATTTTTATTTATTTACAATTTTAAAAAACCCGTTAGGGTTACATTAGAAATTTAATATTGTCTAGTCATTTTATGTCTCGTCTAGTCTAGTTAGTTCAGTCATCATGTGCTTTTTCAGATTGATTTTAAATTGGTCTCCATTAAAAGTTTTCAAGTAGTAAGGTAGGTCGTTGTAGTGTTTAAGTCCATTATGTAGTATTTTTGACTGTCCTGTGTTTGTCTTTGCTTTTTCAATATGATAGTGTTTTTGTTGTCTGGTGTTATATTTGTGTATGTCAGCATTTTTGACTAATATTATGTCATCGTCTTGTATGTTTCCCAGTGTTATTTTGTGCACAATTTTTAAGGTCTCAATTTTAGTCAAGTAGTTTATGTCAAACTGGTGTGTTTTTTTGTACAGTTCAGTCGTAGAGGTCAGGTAGGTAGGTTGTATGTTAGTTTAAGAATTTTATTTTGTTGTCTTTGTATTCTTGTTATGTCTGTCTTGTTACCAGTTCCCCAGAAGGCGATCATGTAACTCAATTTACTTTTGACATAGGCTTCGTACATCATAATTTTTTCCTTTCTTGATATAAAATCTTTAATTTTGTAGAAGAGGCTATGTAGTGATGCCATTACTTTAGTGAGTCCGTCTATGTGTTTTGTCCATTTTAATTGTCTGTCCATTGTAAGTCCTAGGTAAGTCACATGTTCTAGTTCTTTAAGAGTTTCGTTGTTTATTTTTATGTTCATGTTATGGTTCTTCTTTTGTGTTTCGAAATGTATTATATTGCATTTCTTGGCATTTAGTGTTAAGAAGTTTTTGTTTGTCCATTCTAATAGTTTTTGCACGTCATTGTTGATGGTTTTAGTGGTTTCAATGTACTTTTTGGTTTTCATATAAAATTCCTAAGTCGTCCGCATAGATTGTTTTTTTTCCCATTATGTCACTGTGTATTATGTCGTTAATGTATATTATATAAAACAATGGTCCTAATATTGATCCCTGAGGTACTCCAAATTGCATTGTTGTTATTTCACTTTTGTGTTCTTCAATTTTCGTAAACTGTTTTCTTCCTTGTAGATAGTTTTTAAATATTTTGAGAGCTTGTCCCGTAACTCCTGTATGTTTTAGTTTATCTAGAAGGGTATCTATGTGGACTGTATCAAATGCCTTCTCGAAGTCAAGTATGAGTGCAGTCACTGTATTTCCTTTATCAATTTTGGTTTGTATAAAGTTGCAAACTGATGTCATTGCTGTGGAGGTACCCTTTATTTTTTGAAATCCATGTTGGTCTTTTGCAATAAAATTAAGGTTTTCGAGGTGTTGGTATAATCGATTGTGAAGCACTTTTTCAAATATTTTACTTAGAATGGTTAAGTTTGCAATGGGTCTGTAGTTAGAAGCTAAGTTTTTTTCTCCTCCTTTGTAAATTGGTGTTATTCTTGCTAATAATATTCTTTAAATCGAATTGACCCAAAAGTCAACTATTAGCATATTTTTCTCCCTACTACCCAATTATTAGCAAGGAAAAAGCGATGCTGGTAAATTGAATAAATAAAGTTATCTTGTCAAATAATTTCTCAATAATAAAACCTTGACTTGGAAGCAAAAAAATATTATATTAAAAATAACTTGTTCCTCCAAGCAGGTTTTCTCGCTCGGCAGCAATTGCGTTTTGTCATTTAGAAAATCACAAATATATATTTTCTTTTAAAAAAAATCTCAATCATCTTCACCATACCCTTCATTGGTCATACTAATATATATGAAAAAATATATAAGAAGTTGAAATATTTTAGTAAATTTATTTTTTATATGTTCTGAACAAACCTGAAGCTAGATGAACCCATGGACTGACAACTCGCTTTGCATTTATTCCATGTCATACACTGAGACATGTATGCTACAGTGCAATTAGCGAGTGAGCTTTGTTTGATGATATCTTGATCAACAGTTTCTGAAAATAAACACACCCATCAACAATACAAAGTTTTAACAAGATTACCATAAGTAAAATATCTGCCAACATGTCTTACATATTTTTTTTGGTGTTTTTCTTAACAATGAATCATTAATGAAGCCACATACGACGCTTCCCCATTTTACAAAGCGTTTTCAGATGAAATAATTCATTAATTATCTAACAATATCGAAAAGTAGTAATGTGAATTGCAAAGTTTAAATTTAAACTTAAAATGAGTTAAATTCACTCATAAAACGTATGTAGAACATATTGCTTATCCCCATTGAAATATTTTTCATTTTTGACCACTTTTAATTAAGGATTTGTCAGCAGTGACTGGGTTTCATTGTAACCGACATCGTCCGCCCGATGTGACATTTTTAAAACCAAAGAACATCTCTAACCACAAGAATCCTGTTCTTACAGTGTACCTTACATCTTCATAATATTTTTTATTTATTCGTGTTTTGTATTTTTTAAATTAAATTTAATTAATACAAAATCCTACAGGTTTAGTTGAACGTTGTTATGAGTTTATAAAATACAGTAATGACTGCCATTTTACAAGTTTAAATAAGACACTAAACTAACATACGGAGAACTGTTCAGTTGAGTCTTCTAAGTGCGAGTTCTGACATAATTTTGTTTATATTTTTTAACGGTGAATTTGTCTTTGCACCAATTACAGAAAAAAAAAATTGCAGTTAAGATCTAACTTGACAGCAACTTTTGATATACACAAGGTTCCGTGCAGGTGAGTGGATGACACAATCTCCAAACCTAGAAGTTAGTGTGAATTAGAAGTTCATAAAATCTCCTTAAATAGGGTGCAGACCTAAGATTTGACTGTCGTCGATTTTTACTTGTAATACAGAGATAGTTTTAAATTAACGAAAAATTTATTTTTTCAAAAACAAAAACATTTCCTTACTTGATTTTTTGAAATTGTAACCATGTACTGTAAAAAAGGGTGAAGTATAATAAGAAACATTGTAATTCCTTATCTGCCACTCTGTCTCTGACAATATTGGATATCTGGATTTTAAGAATATGTCAGTATCTAACGGCAGACAGATGACAAAGTTCTATTGCCCGTTATCAAATTAAAATAGCTATCAGATGGTAGATTTATTGTCATAAATATAATTCTCGAGTATTTACTATGGATTTAGGATAGAAATAGTACATTTTATTGGTTTTTGGGAAGAGATATTGACAAATTAAAAATAAACTCTGGCACAGGGATGTGGTAATGTTTGTTTTTTGTTTGGTGTCAATAATTATTAGTTACGGTTCAGACAATATAAGAAGGTACGTTTGACAGATTACAATAGTGTTGTGGCAGTCTTTTTTCCTTCGATTTTAAATAATTTTCTGTCAGATGGGGTAAATAGGAACGGGTTTTCATGACTAAATAGCTTAATATGTAATAGTTCAACGTCAAAATTATCATCGATCAATTTGAATTAATCGTATTGCGAATTCCTTAAAATAAACACACACAATATAATTCAATATAAGTCAATATTATCGATCGATAGAGGAGTTTTCTGGTGGTACGTCACTATTGCGGCTTAACAATAAAGTATGGCATTTGTTTTCTACACTAAACTGTCAAGATTTACAGAACTTCATAAGCGTGTAAATGTCAAAAGTCTCTTCTTAAGTTGACTGTAGAATAGTAAAAGTGGATTTAGATAAGTGATTAAGTTAAGAATGGATTTTACTTACGCAATGTAGTTTCTGAGGTGGGTATGTTCAAGGCTAAGGATCTCCAGCGTTTGAGGGGATCTGGTTCTGCTGTAAGGGCGGCAAACAACCCGGGAACATCATCAGGGAAATCCTCCACGTAAGATTGGCGGCCGAGAACATTCGCAGGACCAACGGCTTCTGGACACATATCTAGTAAGAAAAATTATTTAATAATTAACACAAATTAGCATGAAAATGAATATAAATGAATTTGCAGATATTCGCAACGAAAATTTCACATTATAATTTAAAGTAATCGCCAAAATAAGTATTTGGGTATTTCCATTTCATAAAAAATAAGACATTTCGCACCCCGGGAATAACAGTGGCACAGTTTAAAAACTCATTTTTACAGGAGAGCAGTTACACACACACCGCACTATCAGTAAATTAACATTCATTCAGTAAAACAAAGGCACATTTTAACGTTCGCTCAATTGCGCCATATAGTTTTATCAGAAATAATAATGGCATAATAATCATTGTGCCATTGTTATTTCACGAATTTTAATAAAAAAATACAGTATGAACATTAACATTTTATAGGCCACATTAATATTTCAAAGAACCATGCTGTCAATTATGTGAATAGGAACATTTCTGCATACTTTCAAAAACGTCAATTTTGTACTTCAGTCATTATTATCGCTCAGGTGCGATTAATTTACATTGCATATGGAATTATAACTAAAAATAGTTATTAAATAACATTTCTTGGAAGATAAAAAAAAACTCATGCAGGTAAATTCTATTTTAGTAACATCTGTTTTATCCTACTTTAATATGTATTCAAATATTGTTCTAGTATTCATATTTATTGGCACTTACAAAGTGCTGTGCTGTTCCCTTCTTTATTAATGAAACAATAAATACTTTAAATTTAAACACATGCGTAAATTATCCAAGTGGTCATAAATATTAGGTGTTATCAATAAAATTGCCATTTTGTATTGAGTTGATATGAATATAGTCCCATACTATCTAGAAAGTTTTTTCATTTTAATGGTAGTTGATTGATGCCTTTGCTGTAAAAATCCTGTGGGCGGGAGTCCACAAATGCAGTGAAAGCATTTTTCACCAACTCTTAAATATTGGTTAAATATTTTTTGATTAAAAAAAAAGGTTTTCAGTTGGAGCAAGGTCCGATGAGTATGGTGGGTGACGGAGAGTCTCCAGCTTCAGCTCTTGCAGCTTAGATAGCATCTGACATAAAATGTGTGACCGGGCTTTGTCTTGAAGAAGCAGTGGCAATAAGCAATTGACTAGCTTTGGTTGTTTTACTACGAGCTTCTCCATCATTGCTTGCAAAGACACATCTGCAGTTACAGTTAAGCCAGATTTTATAAATCTATAGTGGATAACACCGACCCGATATCACCAGACCACCATACCATTGCCATGAGCTTCTTTTAGGTGATAGTTTGTTTTAGACATTGTTTGACTGCAGCCCCTTTATCCAACCACTGCAAGGAACGCTTACGGTTGTACAAGATCCACTTCTCATCACAAATAATGATCCGACTCAGAATTCCCTCATTATTGTGTCGGCTCAACAAAGCAATGCAGGGTGCCACGTTCGTTCAGTTCATAGGGTACACACTGATCAAACTTCCTTACTTTGCCGACTTTATGTAAATGGCTTATTATTGTCTTTTTACTTATGTTGAAAGCTGCTGGTAGCTCAGTTGTAGTTTGAGATGGGTTGGCTTCCACTATCGCTTTCAATTCCTCATCTGCAACCTTAGTCTCAGGTATTTCACGGTTTTTATTGTTGGTCAAAATTTTCCAAACGGAAGTGATCAAACCAAAAACGTACAATGCGTTTGCTTGCAGAGTTTAGCCCGTACACATAATTGATTTTGCATGCTGTCATGCCATGTTTGTAGTGCGACGGAACTTGTACTAAAAAATAATGCAAATTTTCAACATGTCTATTATTAAATTCATGTAAACGTCTGAACAATAAAAAATTACTGATTTTGAAAAAAAAAATAGCATGGCTTTGAAGCATAAAATATTTTGATTTGGAATTGCTATTATTTTTGTGGATAATTTATATAGCTCTATTTTTGTAAAAATTACCTCAAGGGCACTGTACAATAAATATGCCAACACGTCATGCAGCTACATAGTGCATGGACGGGTGGGATTCTAGTGCCTTGTTTCAAAATATAATTTAATTTAATGACAGATAATAGATACATGTCTTGCAGGTACAGAGCGCATGGACGGTATGAAGCTTAGTCCCCATTCACATTATTTAAAAATTGAATTTTGGTTTTTCAAAATCATTTACAAAGAGGAGCTGGATTACAACATAGTCTGCAGCTGCAGAGCGCATAGACTGTTGGAATTTTAAACCCTATTTATGAATTTTAAGCTAGAAATAATTAGAGAGTTTATGACAATGATATAAATAAAAAATATACATTGAGCAGAGTAGTAAGTTAGTCAAGTGTTCATGATAAAAAGTAAATAATAAATAATCAAATAAATAAAGCACTCTTTTCACATATTATATTATTGTTCACAAGATGAAAGCGACTACTGATGTTCAAGGGGTCTGCCTGGTAACCAAAAACAGTTTGTAAAAAAAGCAAATTCATAGGTAAGCATCTGATAATAAAATATGAAATGTTAGTTAACCCTATTGCTGAAAATTAAACTATTTAAAACTATTACAATTAAAATACTTATGCGTAAGCGAGTGTAATTGAAAATTACCTGACAAGTTAATAAATCAGAAAGAGAATAAGGAAGCTAGGTATAATTCGTAAATAATAATCTAACAAATATATTTTCTTAGTTAAATGAAGACAAAAGAATCAGAAAATGCATTTAAGTTTACTCGGTTCACAGACAGGCACTAAGACATTAATACAGCTTTTTAAACATTCATATGCACTGTGCATTGTTTCTTAAAAATATGTCGCCTTTTTTAATCAATTTGGGATGGTGAAAACATTATTTTATAAGTGTGTGTTTAAGACTAAAGTGAAAACTCCTACAGTGATTGTATTAGATTCTAAGAAATATAATAATTTGAATAGTATTATGGATAAGATTAGGTAAGTAAGAGGTAAGATTACTGTTAAAAATTACTAAAAACATTCAGTGGCTAAAGTAAGTATAGCAGGGCACAGCACAGCTGTGTCTCATTTGCTCGGCTAAACTCAGCTCTTCCGAATTTACCCACATTAATGTTTAATCGTTTTTCACGTAAGAAGTTTTCACTCCAAAAATTAATTAGTTAAATAAACACATAATACGGTAAAATTACTTGTTAAGGCAGGGAAAAAATAAGGTGACGCAGTACAGTATTACAAGGATCCAGATTGAGCAAAGAATGTTTGAATGGAATTACCAACACAAGAACAGCATTCACTATACAGATAACTCAGACAGTTGTAGCAGTCTTTACAGCAGGAGCAGTGTGTCAGGTCACACTTGCATGACTGAGTTAACATGCACTTGGAGACTACACTTGCACATACTGCTTCATTGCATAGAGCTGACTCCACTGCACTTGTCCCTCCAAGAACCAAAATGGACAAAATAAACAATGATCCTGAAATTCAAAATTAGTCATATTAGATACATATTTCAAACGAGACACACAAAATGCATAATATGATGTATATTTTTAATCAAATGCTTTATTATCTCATGATTGCACACACTTATGCTTAAGAAATCCACTGATAACTTTATGTATATATAATTAATGGAAATTTGAAATGCTGAAAGATAAATGGAAATTTAAATAAAAATAGCAACTATTTTTTCTTTTTGAATGTACGAGGTGCGTTTAGAAAATAACGGGATTTTTAAAATTTTGTTGGTTTGGAGAGTCCGATTGTAAATTTTTATTGCGTTGATATAAACACCCCTGAAGTATGCTAAAATGTTCAGCTGTATTCATTGTTTACTTTGTCTGTGGCAGCCGCGAAGGTTAGACATGTTTTTATGAGCTCTGCGATTTTAGTTTGTAAAAAAAAATCAAGAAAGGAGCTCTGTGTTGGTTTGGACATGTAGAGTGAATGGACAGCGATAGATGCGAATATTGATGGATGCAGAAATAGAGGAAGACCTAGAAAGACATGGCATGACCAAATCCAACAAATATTTGAAAACGGACATATGAAAAGTCGGAATAATCGGTGCGCACGCATGAGAAAATGTATGATTGTAGAGGAAGCGAGATCTGTATGCAAAGACAGAGAGATATGACATTCTATCCTCTCTGCCTACGGCGTGATGGTTTGTTGTTGTTTTTGTTATGTGATTTATTTTCTTTTTTACCTTGAAGATCCTGGGAATCAGGAATTTACGAAAAATGTATTATTACCATAAAAAAAAGGTACTGTGGATTGACAGAAGGCAAGATAAAATGACAAAATAAATGTTTTACCAAATTATTTATATTTTTTTAATCACTTTTAAATTACAAAAATCAAATAAAAGGCTATGGTATTGTATGTTTATTTTTGAGAAAAACGGGCATTCTAACATGTCTTTTTATTTATTTATTGTGGATAACTTATATAGCGCCATTTTCGTAATAAAATACCTCAAGGGCGCTTTACATGGTGATTCTATTGTTAAGTTAATTTAATTGAAGCTTTAAATTTGTAATTTAATTAAAATAATTTATTTTGTTGTCACGTGCTACGGATTTATTCAAATGATTTAGAGAACAAGTGGGTTTTAAGTTTTTTCCGAAACATCACTTCACTTTCACAGCCTCGCACCTCTGCTGGGAGAGCATTCCATGCCATAGGGCCTGCGACCGCAAATGCGCGCTCACCAAATTTAGTGCGCTGTTTGCGTAGAGGTATAATAACTTTTCCTCTCGCCGTAGACGTAGCTGATCTAAGCGTGAGACGCCTGTCAGCTAGTTCATCTGGAATGCATAGTTCCCTTAGATATTCCGGAGCCGAGTTGTGCAGTGACTTATACATGAGCCAACAGAGTTTGTATTCGACCCTCTGTGGAAAACGTAGCCAGTGTAGTTCCCGAAGTAGTGGAGTGATATGACTGAACTTAGAGATTCCGAAAATAAGTCTCGCTGCGGCATTCAATACAGATTGTAGGCGAGTCATTTTGTTCATTGGTAGACCTGCATAGATACCATTACAATAATCGACTCTAGACACTACAAACGCATTTATTAATTGACGGGCGGCATCAACCGGCAAATTTTTGCGTATGCATTTAATTTGTCTCAGCTGGTAGAAGCATGAACTTATCGTTCTACTAATTTGAGCGTCAAGAGATAGGTCAGAATTGAGTAAAACTCCCAGTAGTTTAACGGTGGGTAAAACGGCACTCCCTACATTGGGTAGAGCCGTATCCTGGATCAAATTCTGTCGTCTGGCTGAAGCCACCCACAGTTGTTCAGTTTTTGATGGGTTTAATGTTAGTCTGTTTTCAGCCATCCAGTTTCCTATTTTCTTGATGCATCCATCAATTAAATTGACAAGCACACTTCTCTCGCCTGGTTTGCAATAAAAATAAATCTGCGTATCATCTGCATAGCAGTGCGACCACAATCCACATTCTTTGATAATGTTCTCTATATCTTTAGTGTAAAGGAGATAGAGAAGTGGTCCGAGTACTGACCCTTGAGGCACTCCTGTAGACACCCGAAAGTTTGTTGAGCTTTTACCCTGGAACACGACTGCATATTCTCTTTTATTAAGATATGAACTGAACCACATATGTGCCTGATCACGGATACCATAAGTTTTCTCCAGACGTTCAAGCAAAATATTATGGTCTACAGTATCAAATGCAGCACTCATGTCCAGAAGAGCCATCAACACCAGATTACCAGAGTCCACCGACGTTATAATGTCAGACAGTACTCTTATCACTCCCGTCTCCGTGGAATGAAAACGTCGGTATGCCGATTGCCTTACCGAAAATAAAGAATTCCGCTCGATATAGTTAACGAGCCTGTGAGAAACTATTTTTTCTAGTATTTTTGATACGATGGGAAGATTTGAAATAGGGCGAAAACTGGAAAGATCTTCCACATCTAGTTGTGAATTTTTTAAAAGTGGAGTTACATTTGCTTTTTTTATGGCTCTCGGAACAATGCTGCGCTCCATGGATGTATTAAATAAATCTGTTAAAAATGGAGCTAATACGTTAATGCATTTTTTCAAAATCCATGTTGGCATCGGATCTAATATACATTGTTTGTTGGGTAATGCCGCAACAATTTTTTTAACCTCATTTATAGACGTTGGTTCAAATTTACTGAATTTTAATATAATAATAACATGCGTTTAATGCCGTATCGGAAACTCAGCTTCTAATTTTGTTAGCGAAATTACCTGCCACTAAAGAAACTCTCAGTATCTGTGGACGTGGACGTTGGTTTGACAAATAACGAAGCTTTGTGTAGTAACTCTAAAATTTAGAGTCCGTATTCTAGATGTCTCAAAGACTTAATTTAATTATAATAATAATGCAGTTCCACCAAGAAATGTCAGTAGAAAAACTCAAGTCTTAATTTAACTTGAGGAATTCCCAACTGAAATTTTCCAGCATCAGAGGAACGTTCCCAAGTTAGCGATTCCGGGAATATCTAAGAAATCATATTTAGGAGTATGTTATTATTATATTATTTAAACAGGATTCCATTTTTGTAACATTATTTCTAAAACATTGTTACTTTTGCTATGTTGTTTTGAATATAAATTTATTTTAACCGCCCTACACATACGAACATACGTTATACGTCCAAGATATTATCGCCCGAATGTCCAAGTACAAAAAATTATACCTGCAACCACAGAAATGTTTGTGACACGTCAAAGTCATACTCTACATATACGTCAAAGAATACGTTATACGGCGAGTTTAGTATTATGAGTCTTTTTAGTCAGTCGAAGTTAACGGATGTGTTTGTATTTTGTTTGTATGAGGAAGGAATCGGTAAAAAGTCATAATACAGAAGCTTCTTCATATTTAGCAGTTTAGAAAAATGGCCAGGTGTTAGTGTTCACTTTGAACACCAACAATCGATGGCTACCTCATTTGCACTACATTCAATACAAAATATATTTGAAAAAATATTAAATAGAATATTATTACAAAAAATTATCCGGCGACATCTTATGTTGAGAACCTCTGACTTGCAAAGGATAGAAAAAATGGTCTTAAATGAGTCTATTGTTTAAAAATGTTGTCTGGTACATTGTAAATAAGTATTGTTATTGAGAAATCTAATGGAAATGAAACTTGATGATTTTTTTTACATACTTTTTAAATAATAACACAAAGGTTGAGGGCGGTTAAGGAAAATATTTCGTTTATATTTTGTTGAACGGTCCAAAATGGCAATTTTCGACTAAGTTTTTGAGTTATTCTGTTGTATATTACATGAAAACTCACGCATATACAATTTCAATGAACATACCTTAATGAATAAAAAGAAATTGATCTATAAAATTGTACATCTGGCATTTCGGAAAGTTTTAAAATATATAGATTATTTATTTCTGGCTATTCTAGGCGTTTATTCTAACCGAAATATAGTAAAGAAAAATACAGAGGATGTGAATTTAGAGTCGTATTGCATGGTTCAAAAGTGGCTTTTATCAAACACCTGCATATCCTTCTGGATTCTGCGCCATCCTCGGAGATGAAATGCGTAGTTTATATCTCGTTTGATTTGTTCAATACACTCCCGGTGGAATCGTTCTTCTCGGATATCGTACCCTTTAACATCTGCCCTTCCAAAATAGACGCGGGAGAATTTCGTGGTGCAAAATGTGACCGATCCAATAAGACATGTTTTTTTTAAAAATTATAAACAATTAAAAAAAATAACTCCTATATTGGGGTATATTTATTTGATTTGAACGTAAACTACTTACCATAAGCCATCGTAGTAACTTTTATTGACGTCCGAAGAATGAAAGAAAGCTGAATTAACACTTCAGACCTTGACACAAGTTTGTGTTCACTCAATTTATAAAGGTACAATAAATTTCAAAACATGGTTCTTTATTAAGTCCAAAGTTATACATAAATCAGAAAAGCTATAAAATATTCATAAACCAAATTAATGTAAGCAATATATCCATCGATAATTCCAACAAAATTTATCGGACACCTGAAAAACCACACTACGCCAAGATGAAATAATAAAAACACAGATTATAAATTAAAGCGTCAATAAAAGCAGAAGCACAGCAGCACAGATCAAGTAGAATTCAACAGAAACGTCAGAAACCAGAGATCAGAGATGTCAATGAAACCACAGACCACGATCTTCCACAGACTAAAGCCAGGTTCACACGAAGACAATACAAAACAGTTTTGTCCTAAGAATCGACCATTGTCCAGGTGTAAACCGCAATTGTAGGACAAAAACATGTCTCGGGACATCGCCACCGAGATAGACGGACAAGCTATCTCCGTAGAACAATGATTACCCCTCCCATCGCACACGGGAGTTTTTTCGGAAAAAGTTTTTCGTTAGAAATCTGGGGAATTTCGAGCAACAGATTAATACACATTTTTGTTTGTCAACAAAGACATTAGCAGGAATTTTACACACAAAAACTTAAAATCTAGTAGTACTTACTATGAATTTTAAATCGGTTAAGATTTAGTAAATAAGCATAATCAGAGTATAATTTATGAAAACAAGTAATACTTTTTGTTGTTATATCCTAAATTTAGTGATCTGTTTTTATTGTAAATTTACATTCATTTTTTTTTTAATTTTCTTATTTTTACTGTTAAATATTAAAACTTAATTTCTTTTTGATTAATACTATAATACTTAAATCAATGCAAATTTATAAAATATCAGTTTTAGTAAGTATTAGAAAGATGATCCATGCAATAATATTGAAAAAATTACTCTTACTTCTGCTTTAATTCGTAATTCTTAAATTTGTTTTCCTTTAATACCGTGTATACCTTTAATTGTTATCTTATTAATTTTATGTAAAAATGCTATTTAAAAATTATGTTTTTTTGCTGCCCAGAGTTTCGAAAGCCCAGATTAATAAGTCTCTGGAATACATATACAGCAAAAAATAAAAAAATGTTAAAACCTGCATACACAAAATTTTAAATATCACGAGAAATTATGAATAATTATGACAATACAGCCGCATTGTATTGTCCTCGTATGAACACGTACGAACAGGAGAAAGGACCTTGTGACATAATATCTGCTTATGACAACAGTGATTTTCGCAACGTAAGCGTGTGTCACTTGAATGTTTTTTTTAGTTTTTTTTTTTATTTTTTGCATTATTTTTGCATAAAATGTCGCATAAATGGCAACGGGAGAAAATTAATTAGTAAAAAAGTTAATTTCTCTACATACCAGCCACTAAAAATGCTATTGTTATTTGCAGTTTAACCCAGGCAGATATATATTCTCTCATTTCTGAATTTTCGCCTTTCTTGGAGTTTTGGTGAAATGAGGTTTAATAGTAAATCAAATTGCTCTGGTGACATTATCATGCACAGTTGAAACTCCTGAGGATCTTCTACTTCTAATTCTTTAAAGATCGTCTAGGACAATCCAAGTGAATATTTGCGCTCCACCCAACATCATTCCAATACATATTGGTATAAAATAAATAATCATTTTTGTGAACTCGCTCGTAACAAACGCCGTCGTGTATTCATTTCGTAGCGGTAACGTGTGAACTGCGCTCGAATTTTCATAATGTCCAAGCGTTTATGTTCTGCGCAGTCGAGGCTGTTCACGAAGCAGGCACATGATAATATTGTCATACCCATTGTGTCATCCTCGTGTGAACCAGGCTTAAAGATAAGTTTACACGTGGACATTGAAAGAGATACGAGCTCGAACGTGTTTAAAATATTCGTCATTAAAACCCCCCCTTTCCCCGTAAAATAAGCAGGTATTTTTATTATTCACAGAAATAACGCGGCGATATTTAAAAATATTTTAATACGAATTAATATAAACTTTCAATACATAATTTTGTTTTCTAGGATTTCTCAAACAATAATGCGCTTTGATAATAATAACCTTTTTGGTTCACGTTAGTCAATTCTGAAAAGAGCCCCATTTTAATTACCGCCATTAAAAATAAATCCATTTAAACTAGTATATATTTCCACAGGGTCCACTATGACTTTTATCACTGTCAAGGAAAAAAATATTACGTATGCCGACATAGAATTAAGAATAGTCTAAAAACCGCATCAACAAGAGGGCGATTAAACTACTCTTAAAAGAGTAGTTTTGAAACATTAGTTTCTTTGTAGACGTCGCTCAGTACGCAAATCCCGATTTGAATTCAATTATGCCGTATTGTGTCGTTTTAGAGTGTAGAAATGCTGCTGGGATCTTAAAGGAATAGGATGGGATCACATTTCCTGTGTAATTAGCAAATATATGTGTAAGCAGCAAATGCATTACTTAAAAATTGAATTATTTTTCCATCTCTCAGATTGTCGAAGAAAACAAAATGGACATTTCATTAGTGTTGCCAGGGTAGTATTTTTGTACCCTACTTTGCTCATCTAATGAAAATTGGACCTCGGATTAAACAACGCCGTGGTGGACATTTGACCGACATTATCTTTAAACCATCAATTATTATTTAACATGGTATAAAAATATCCGTTTTATGTTAAATAAAATTAGTTTTATATCTTAAGTTAAAAGTTCATTAATTCAGTTACTCTTCTTAAATGACCCTTCACTAATCTACTCTGTTGTGCCAATCAATATTTCCACGTTCACAATAAAATTTTAGAGAAATTAACAGAATGTTTTTTTTTTTTTACCTTACATTTGTGATATGATTATATTTTTTCCCATCGTGCAACATAACGCGGCGACTTCACGAATGCGCGCTGCGAAAGTGGGGGAATTATTGGACACAGTCCGATGTATTCAAATATGATTCTACGCTCCTTCTGAACTATTCTTAATGCTATGTATGCCAACGACATTGGACTAAAAAATTAAACTGACGTATTAACAAACAATGACATAAACAAAGACCTAGCTATGCTGACTAAACGGACAAACTTAAACTTACTTACACTTAATGAAAAAAATGCAATATTATTTATTTTGAATTTAGAAAAAAATCATAAAATAGATGCTTACATAAAAGATCTACGACTAATTGAAATTGTTAAATATATAAGACTTACAATAGACCGACAATTAACATGGACAACTCACATCAATAATGTAATTAGCAAAATGGTAACTTTATCGAGTTTTTTTACAAAAATCAGAAACTTTATTCCAAAAACCTATATTAAATCTAAAATATATTATATGCTACAACTATGGGGAACAAGAAACCAAAAAACCATAAACAGACTACAACGACAACAAAATAAAACATTAAAGTTAGTATATGACCTCCCCTATCTAACAGCAACTAAAGAACTCTTTAAACAAACTGAGTATGGATTTTACCGGTGGCTTTCCCCAACTGAATGCTGGGCTACCAATCATTGTTGGGGAGAAGAAATATTCATTTGGGTGTTCACTTTTTTCAACTTATTGGTGGTCGCATACATAATTCTGATATTCTGAATAAATTCGGTCTATTTGTCCCTAATAATTATCTTCAACAAAGGCAACACAGGTTGTTCTATCTACCACGATGCAGAACCAACTTGCCAATGGTTACGCCGGTAAGAAGAGCAATCGTGTTATTCAATCGTATCGCCTCGGATGGCCATATATTTCATGACAGTGGGATAACTCTTAGGAGGGCTATTTCCAAATTGTAATATGTATGTCAATTTTACATGACAATTTTTTTTTTATTTTCTTTTTTCTATTTAATAAATCTGATATATATATTTTGTAATGTGTTGAGAATTAATTGGATACTCTGTAATGTTTTCAATGTAACTAAAAATAAATAAATAAGCAATTAAATGGTCGTAGTTGTGCAGAAAGCGTCCAACCCTCAAAATGATAAAAATGGGTTTAATGCCGATTTCGATAGCTGACTACGATATCTTTATGTGCTGAAATTGGCCAAGCTCCAAGTCCTATACTTGACCACGAGGGTCATCAAAGGCCGCCTTCCATCCGCGAAGGTCCCTTCACATTTAGGACATCCACCGTCCTCCAAGGAACGCCAGTTTCCTGCACTGCCAGCGCGTGTACCTCAACTAAGGCCGCCCAGTCTTCCAGCTGGCGGTCGTCATCACCAACGCAATGGGACCGAACCCCAAGATCCACCAAGGCTCTATCTATGGCAGATCTCCGCCCAGGACATCGCCCAGCTTGTGCTCGTCCGAGCACAGCATCCGGAGCATCATCCGTCAACTCTCCGCATAGTGAAACCACTCGTAACATTGTGTTAGAAATAGATAAGTGAAGAGTGACAATCGCAAACTGTTTTAGTTAAGGACCTAGCTCTGTAAGTAATTTCTTTTTTATGTTCGTAATTAGTCTTAAGTCAGTTTCCATGTTCTAGATTGATAAACACAGGTACATAAAACCTTCAAGCTTTTTAAATTATCTTTGAATTTATATGTTTTCAAGATAGATTTAAGTTTTTTAATTTTCTTTTGGGCATTAAAATGATTTAGGTTTAATTAGAATTACATTATCATGACGGGGAATTAAAATAGGGAAAACACATGGCGAATTAACTATCTATCCCACATATCCAATATGGCACCAGGAAGACGCGATCTTCCATTTAATTTAAAGTTTCAGATTGGCGGATGTTCCCGCTTCCTCTCAGATAGCGGAGAGATGGACAGCTTCCGCCTGGAATTTGATTTTACAGCCTCCGAGATAATATAATCTCATCTTAATCTTATTTTTCTCAACCTCGCTGCCATCTCTCAATAAATAAACTACCCCATTTAACAGCGTTTTAACGATCCTCGATTTATTTTTCCCCCTGTGATAAGGGGGATCCTTAAGCCAACCATCCACCCGCAGCTGTTATAGAATCCTGGGGGACTCTCTGTCAGCTGCGCATAGAGGAAAGTTATAATAAATATTCCCAAGGAATATTAAGGAGGGGGAGGAGGATGCATGGACAGAGGCCAATACATTGTCCCCACCCTTCAGGATCCCCTCAATGCCTGCTTTTTTTATTTAAAAATACATATTTTTACAAACAATTCACACAAATAAACGTATACAAATATACAAAAATAATGACGTAAAACATAGTAACACAGCAAACATAACTAAACAGCAAACACACTTTACACATGGACAATACAATATTGTTTTGTCCCAAGACTCGACCATTGTCCATATGTAAACAGCAATTTGTAGGACAAATCATTGTCTTAAAACATCACTACCAAGATAGATAGGGCAGGCAGGCTGAGGCAAATTGTCCTCCACGGAACAATGATTACCCCTACCACCGCGCGCGGGACTCGACCATTGTCCACGTGTAAACAGCAATTGTAAGACAAAAAATTTCCCGAAACATCGCCACCGAGATAGACGGACAGGCTATCTTCAAGGAACAACGATTACCCCCCCCACCGCGGGCAGCCACCAGCAGGAGATTTTCGGAAAAAGGTTAGAAATCTGATGGGGAATTTCGAGCAATGGAATAATAATGTTAGAGATGTGTTAAAAGTTGATAGAAAATAAAAACGGAGATTTTTTTAAAACTATGAATTTGGATAAAACTAAAATAAGAAATTGTTTATCAATGAAAACATTAGTAGGAATTTTACACACAAAAAACCTAATATCTAGCAGCACTTACTATGAATCAAATTAGATTAATGATTTCACCTACTACAGTGTCCATTGAATCTGGAATCAATTTACAGTAATACCATGGCATGATGCTTTCGTGATATTTTTCTTTTTATTATCGTTTTAAATAAAAAAAATATCATGATTGGTTTTTTCATAATGCTCAATGAATTGATGCAAATTTGGAATACTTTTTCCAATGTTTTCCACACTTTGTTTATCAGAGATTTAGTACACCATTTGTTTGTTTTGTAAAAAATACTTTCACTGATATATTTTTTTCCATCACAGTTTCTAGATTTGAAACGGAAGTATTATAAATATTTATAAGATTGGTGAGCAGAAAGGAGACATTTTCGGATTGTATTTTTTATAATATGGATTGTTTGTTAGTCGTTTTGCAAATGCGAATACCTATAAGTATTTTTATGGGGCATTACAAATATATTTGGCTTCTACTTCCTCTTAGATAAGATTATGATAAGCAGTATAGTGGTGAGTGTGTATTTGAAATTTCATTAAAAAATAGCCTATGTTTTATGAGATAGAGATTTTTATAAAAGTACTTTTTATTTAATTTTTCACTAATTTTTACCCTCTACACTAAACTGTTACATTGTAGCGCATAAAGTGTGTTAAAAAAATAGACATAGGGACTATCTAAAAATGTAATATTTTAAACATTAACCTATTGTTTCTATACCCTGTTCATCGAGACTCGACCGCTGTCCGCGTGCGAATCACAAGCCCACCACGTCATAAATGTGGGCCATTTTGGTTACTGACCTAGGACAATAATCATAAAAGGCTCTGCCACACCAATGCCGGTACAAAATATTTTACTTAAAGTGTATTTACTTCAAATCAGATAATGCTGTTTTTAAGAAAAATAAACATAACTTCGAATAACAGATATTTATAAAAATAAAATTCAAGTTCAATGCGCTTTTGATTTCAATATAAAACCACATATTTTGTGTTCCTTATTTGTTTATGAGAAATATTTTATTTTATTTATTTATTAGCATATAATTATTTAAGATTTTTAAACTATACGCTCGAGGAGCTTCTAAAAAACATGATGGAAAATATCTATTATAGTAAATAATACAAATTAGGATAGTGCAGTACTTTTTAAGAACTAAGTTGTTTAGTGTAATACAATTATTTTTAAGTACACAGAAAACCGATTTAATATGATAATAACTAATACATTGACAGACCCCCACCCTCTTACCTGGATCGGTTTTAAAGGTCTTGTGGTCTCTTTTCAGATCCGCGCATTGCAAACATTTTTTTTAGCTGTAAACGGTAAATCTTCTTTAAAAGAGTATAAATATGTTTAATTGTTCATATCATACAACTCCAAGTAAATCCTTTTACATTTTCTTACAAACTGGACCCAATCCCATGGAGACATTATTCGCACACCATCCAGTTTCTTCTTTTGACGTTCTACTATAGTGTTCAACTTCGATCTCCTTGTGAGTATGGCGTCGAAATATTAATTTATGATTTTTAGCGTTGGAATTGTATTTAGAAGCCAAGTACATGCAAATACGATCATCATATTGCTATTTTGACTAGGCCAATTATCTGACCAAATTGTCAGCTCTTCAATACTTCCTAAAGTATTTCTAGACGCCCACTTAATCAAGCAGAAGCTAATTTCATTCTCGCCCCTTCTGACTCTTGTTTAATCCCGCAAAAAAAATTCAATCTGTATATAACCCCTTAAGACAGGAATACAATAAAAATTATTAGATCAACTGATGAAATCCAAAATGATTTTTGTTTTAATCAAAAGATTCAATTTTATCTCTCATATTTGAGATTTCAATACTTTTTCCTTGTAATGATAAGTTAACTTCATTGCATTTTGTAAAAATATCTGCCAAATATGTAAGATTTATCTACTATAAAGGATTTGTAAAAACTTAAATAAAATTTAATTATGAATTATGTTGTGTCTTTGAGAAGACCATGTCAAGATTGCCTTCAATTCATGTCGAAGTTCATTAAGTAATAAAAGTACTTTCCCGTACATATCTGAATTGAAGTGATCTAGATCTTACAAAGTTTACACTTTCATGGCTTCATCAATCATTCGCCTCCCAATATAAATTAGATGTTCAAATGTGTTGCAGCGTATAGTTGCACTCCAAATTTTTGCGGAACACCTATTCAGGCTCCGCGGAACATAATAATAATAATAATGTTTGGATAATTTATATGGCGCCATTTTTGTGAAAATCACTTCAACATAGTTTGGGAATAGTAATTAATTAAACAGTGGTTAAAATAAACAAATAATACCCTGGTGTCTTCTATGTAACTCAATATTTTACTATTGTGATTAATGTTTTCAGAAACTATGGTCTATTTTGGAAAAATATTTTCATCCCCGTCATTTTATCAATCGGTTTGATGATGAATCAAAAAAAATTTTTTTGTTCATTTACAAAGTTTAATGCTAAGTTACAATGGATAAATATATTTTATTTGTTATAATTATTGCATATTCAAATTTTATTATTAAGATGGATTCAATTTTCTTTGAATTTTCAAAGAGTACAATTCTCAGAACTTATCAGAATGAACATTCTTGTAAATATTGACTTTATAAAAGCTTATTGCCTCAATAAGATTGCTATTTAAGTACTACAAGCAAATATTAAATGGAAAATACTTCAGAACTAAATCTAATTTCCCCATTTATATTTATTTATAATTATTCAGATTATTAGATATAGGCCTTTTATATATTAAATAGGTACATAAATTTTAATGATATTTTTTTTACGCACATTAATAAAATCACTGCATTTTAAAGAAGATACATTTTTTTACATTAGGAAACACTATTTACAAATGACACTAGGATTTGGCAATGGGTAAACAAAAGCCACTATCATTTTGGTCCAGGCCCATCGCATTTCAACTTGTGATTAAACCGTATTCTTATTTCTTAGAATAAGTAAAGAGCCACAATGAAGGCATCAATTTTAAATAAACGTCCGCATTACATAGTCACTAAAATATTCTAATCACAATGAAGGATTAGACAAACACGGGCTATTTGGATGGTAAGCCTGCCCTGTTCAGTTGAGCCAATTGGTTAGCAAGACTCTCTTGCTTAACTCTTCGCGCTAAACCGAGGCTGCGAGTTGCCTCATAAGTCTTCAGGAAAGATTCGCTGTCAATTTTTCCAGCCAAAAACTGTTTGGCTATATTCTCCGCTTCCTTATCAGCTTCAGATGCGAGTGTATGTAATGACTCCTGCAAGAAAATTAAAGAATCAGAATACTTATAAAGATGTACTGGCTAATATTCATTTTAATTTATCTACGAGTACTATCAATCCTCCTATATTGTGATTAATTTGTACCGCATTATATGGAAACCTTGAAATAACGCTAATCAGATTATTCGTACCGCGATATATAGAAATTACTGCCATGTTATATGAAAATCACGCTATAAGAACTCAGAACAACACGAATCAGATTATTCGTACAGCGTTATATAGAAATCACCGCCATGTTATATGGAAACTACGCTGTAAGAAACTCAGAATTAATACAAATCAGATTATTTGTACCACGTTATATAGAAACCATGTTAAGATAATTTCAGAAATAATGAAATTGTATATAAATCAGAACGATTTGTTTTGCACTACATACATTTTTTTTTGCGAAATCAAAGACACATACTCTCTATTTTTTCTGTCTATTTGGCCTCAATAACTTTAATAAAAATTATTACTGCAATATGACAACGATAAACTGTGCCGACTTGAGATCAAAGTAGAACCTGTGAATTTGTACTGGGAATACTTTGGAATGATTTTTAAAAGTATGTTTCTTTCGTATATATGTCACCAATTTATTCAACGTAGATATTTATTACTATTTTATAGTAAAAAATAGTTTTTGTACATATGTATTTTATTTTCAATGTTTGCTTTATACGATCCAGATCGATCCTCTTTTGTTCTTGTATGCAACATAACAAAAACGGCGGCCTCCGTGGTGTAGTGGTCAAGACGCTTGATTCACGCACGGAAGGTTCCGGGTTCGATTCCCGGTGAGAACACAAAAATTAAAATGTGATTTTTCTCAAGCCTGGGTGCTCTGTGATGTAATTCACCACTGTAATTAGGCCTCCTGGCCTTTGTGGTGCAAAAAAAAATGTAAGTAAAAATGTAAGTAAAAAAAAAAACAATTTTTGTTTTCAAAGCCTTGTAACAATTTCACCGCTCTTACAGCTTTATTGTTCATTGCTTTAAGCATTGAGATCATACTTTGGGAGTTAGAAACAAAGCATTAATCGCCCATGAAACCTTCTTCAACTAATGTAAGGACGCTCGTTTAGAAATCTATTGTCAATTTTGAATCGAGAGAACAATGATGTCTTGCTTCTGACTAATAAATAATCATTGATATTTTTCTCTGAAACGAAAAAAAATATTGCAGACTATTGCGTGATATAAAAAAAAAACGAAAAACTAGAAAAATCAATATACCAAACTTACTATACAATGAACCACATAGTTCTTCTTTCGGTAAATTTTATCACTTCTAATGGGTTGAGAAATTTTATATTTTTTTTCTTTTGTTTCTTGGTCTACATCATTAAAATGTGACAAGACTGCTACTTCATCAGTCAAATACCATAAATGCTGGCTGTAAAGCAGCCTCCAAGATACTTTCATCCACGTTTTCTTAAGCTTTCAAAAAGCACGTATATTTTTAGGGTACTTTAACTGCCAAAATGCTTGGATGTCACAGTCGTAGGTTGTTATAATAAACAAGCGGCTACCTTGGTGTATAATTTTAGCTGAGAACTAAATAATATTTTTTGTGAGCTCGGTACACTTTTTCTGCATCTCCACTTAATAATGCCATGGCAAGTTCTACTAACTCTCGATAGTCATCTCTGACAATTACTTCAGCACAGTAAAAGTCAAGCAAAATTTTTAATTTCTGATACGGTTAGGAACGATTCCACCGTTTCTCTGTAGCATTGTATTTTAATTGGACCCACGTTTTTCCAAATACGATAGTTTTAATAAAAAAGTGGAATATCAGGATTTGTTATCACTTGTTTAAATTTCACTTACAATACGCAGTTTAATACCAGTTCGTATACGTGATGGCGGCAAGCGAATCTACATTTTCACTACAGTTAGAAGAAGAATCTTCTTGTAATGATTTGTATAATGCTGAAGATATTGACGCGGGAACATATTTGGTTCGCCGATTTTCTTCTTCAACAGATCGAAATCGCCTCTTTATCAGACAGTTTTGTTTTTCATTCCACCGAAGTGACCAGGACGGCCCGGCTCTCTCTAGCGCTGCAAGTCTTTTTATTTCTTTGCATCTTTTTGTACGCCTCTCCAAACTTTTACTTTTAATAATGTAATAACTTATAATTACATTTAAGTTAATAATTAAAAATACCATGTACTTTTCCACTTATTTGTTCAACTAATTAACGCTTTCACTCTCTAATAGGCATCTTCAGACTGGTAAATATTGTTTACTTTTAAGTTTACAAGTTTTCTCACACTACTCGGCAACGATTTGACAGGTATTTGTGCTTTTTTTAAAATGATAATACACTCGCAAAAAGTGGAATTTACAGTTAAATTGAATTCTCGAGTATTGTAAAATAAAACTCTGAGAACTTGTCCATTAGAGGGACGTTTTTAACCTGTTATTTGATGTTTTGCATATGTGATTCTACTATCATGTTCATTTATTAAAAATAATATGTTTACTTACAAAAAAACTTTAAAACCTTTTAAACAAAATAATAATCACATTGACACGCGAGGGCGCGCTCGCCTAAGTAAACAAGCACTGACTATGTTTTGATGCAAGTCGTCACGGATTGCCATTGTTCAAATTAGGTAAAAATGAATTTACAATTGTTTTGACCTAATTTAAATAAAATAAGAGGGGTATGAGTTTTAAAAAATTACTTTGATTTTTTTGGGACACCTAACATACATACAGTCGAATTTGGTTATTACGAGGAAGATGGGACCAACTGAATTTGCTTAAAAGCATTACTCGTTATACCAGAGAAAGGTTTTTTAAATCCAATTGCCATTGTATATTGTCACTATTGAAAATTATAATAAATGCTTACAAACATACCACTTTCTACAAAGTGGCGCAAAAGTTGTCATCCGATGTTTATTGGCTGTAATTTTTTTTACAGATGAAAAATAATGGTTCTGCTTTTGGATTGGTTTTATTTAATGTCTTAATTTTTTTTCTATTAAGTCGAAAAAATTATATCGGCCAAGTGGGCGCCGCCAGAATTGATGACCCTAGGGGACCGATTTATGGCATTTTCCATCGCTCTTTCCAGAACTTCTGGCGATGGGTACTCGCATTCATGACGGATTTTCTTTTTGAGGATCTCAAGAGCCTGATGTTTGTTGACATAGACACGTGACTTCAAGAAACCCCACAAAAAGAAGTCTGAAACGGTTAAATTGGGCGATCTTGCCGGCAGTACACATCTCCAAAACGAGAGATCAGGCGACTTTGAAATGCATCCGTCAGAATATTGGTTGTTGCTCGTGCAATGAGGTTCCGAGCCTGTGCTTACTAAATTCACAAAGCTTGGATTTTTTACACGCAATTTCAACCATATGTGTGATACTTTGTCAATGTTGTCGGAGAAAATACCAATTAGGTACTTAAGATAATTACATAGTGTCATAAACGCCCAGCGGCATCCGTACAAGTTAGTTCCCCATTCGGATTTTATTACTTAGGTTCTTTTTTTGAAAACGATGTTTTTAAACAATTGAAAAGTTTTTGCACAACTGTTGACAATATTTTTGTTCGGTATGTCCAATAAGAAGCTTGTTATAAAAGTGAATAAATGTATGGAGTAAACCACAAACTAAAATGTCAACTAATGTTTCCTCAGTATATCCGAGATCTCGCTATTTCCGTGATCGTTATAACCAAGTTCGACTGTACTTAAAAATTTCATTCTCAAAGTCCAAGTTTTGAAGGATACGTTTAATAAATAAAGTTGTTTAAAAACATAATCCAAATGGCAATGAATATTTGTAACTAATGTTAGTAAATATTAGTGGATAACCACTTACCGACTTTTTATGTCTACCGGTTTCGAGAGGTACCTGTCTCTTCGTCAGGACACTCACAACACTAACATGCAAATACTAAAATACACTTTCACCTTTACCATCACCGTGTAGTATGAAAAAATACATAAATTACATGCAGAGTTAATTGTTGAATTGAGTTACTTTGTAATATACTATTATAATATTTACTAACATTAGTAAAAATGTTTGACCACAAAATTAATGCTTTAAAAATAAAGAATATTTGTAATTGAAATATTTGAGTGTAGGTTTATTAAATATGATACATAAATCATATTATACTACAATTATAAACTAAAAAAATTGTCTCTAACAAAAAAACTTAATTTAATACCTATTATATGCTTTTCATTCATCATCACCGTCACATTTTATTGGTCTAACCATATTTTTCTGTAAAGTTTGCTCATATTTAGGAGAAATCTCTGAATGTACATAAATGTCATTTGTGCTTCCCAATCGAACAACGCCAACGAGCAGATGAACGATGAACACAATAGATAAAATTTTCGAATCATTTACATTGTTGGAATGTTGTCTTGTACGAAAAAAGAGTTATATGGAAACCGCGTTATAGGAGGGTTGACTGTATTCTTATGTACATAGTTCTACCATAAATACTGTCACATGAGATCGAAAATTCATGAAGTGTGAACAATAGCAGATATTGCTATAATTAGTCAGTCATCGAACATTACAAAGAAAACATGGAGTAAAAAACATACAGAAAACCATATTGTTGAAATTCAGGAGTTGGGCGACATTTTTCATACCCCTAAACTTTTATCACTTGTTAGTTTGTGTATCCAAATATTAATTGGTTCAATAATATTAAAAATGTTGAAGATCGAAAAAGAAGTAGACGTATTTGAACAGTGCTGACTTCTGGAGCTATCAAGGCTGTAAGAAGCAGAATTTATATAAATCTTAAGATGGACTTACCAAAGAAGCACTGGTCATTTGCCCTTTGGTTATCGGCCATTGCTTTCGTCATCTTGCTAACCATAATATTATGTTAAGGAATGCTATATTTGTTCCATTTTTTTACTTTTGTATGTATCTTAAAGTTCAAATGTAAATAACCGCCCACGCGCTCTGTAGCTGCAGGACACGTAATCTAGATTCTATTTGTAAACAATTATTTATTAATTGAAAAAACGTTTTAGTGCAGTGTAAATGGGGGCTAGATTTCTAAACACTCTGTAGCTGTAAGACATGTTGTAATGTAGCCCCTATATAATTATCTAAATTAAACATAATTGGAAATTGGGACTGGAATCTCAACTGCCTACGCGCTCTGTAGCTGCAAAATGTGTACGGATGTTTATTGTACAGCGCCCATGAGGAAATTTTCACAAAAATTTAGTTATTTATTTATATAAATTATCCTAAATAAATAAGCGGCCAAAGCACCAGGCAGAAAAGTAAAGAAAAATTATCCCTTACTCAGAAATGAAAACTGCAAAAATAATAGACTTAAATTGAATTGGAAATTAAAAGAAGAGCATGAAAAATAATTTAAAATATCTTACCACTATAGCCTTTGGAGTGTACGCCTGTGTGAGTTTTTTATGTTGAAAATACTTTTCTTCAAAATTTTTTTTTAACTGTGATATTTTATCAATTCGATTATTAAGATTCATCTTCAGCTTAATAATTTCGCTTTCTTTTGACAAGTTTTCCTCTGAAACAATTAAGTTGCGAACAAATAAATTGTCTGTTAAATAATTTGAATGGATAATAATTTTAACTTTGTTTTTATTTCATCGATGTGAAACTCCAGACTTTAAGGTAAAAATAAAATATGGTGATAACACCCTTAGGCCAATCATGTTTACAGGTTGACTAGCCTTACTTGGCAGTTTGATGAGGGCATGGGTCTTGGCATATTATTTCATTAATTGTAGAAGTAAATATAGAAGTGATGCATAATGTTCCACCTAAAACGCTGCTTGGAACTAAGTTACAGGGTGCGAGGAGCGGAAGGGTGGAGGGTGTTAGGGATCTTGTATAAAATGAGTAAACTGCCATGTAAGGCTGGTCAAGCTATAGTAAAATGTTTAC